>NC_088781.1:28221856-28525427 GCF_958450345.1 Calliphora vicina
CTAATGTACATACATGTATTTAAATGAATGTGTAAGTGTGTCTGTTAAGTTTCAATTGCTACAACATTATTTAATTGAATCTAATTGTTAAGTACTTGCAGTATGTAGAACTGGCATATATACACACACACATACTATTTAAATAACAAAATGGCCCAGTAGACAGAGAAATGGACGGACCAGCATGCACAGAGACAGCAACAGAACATTATAATGCAAATTATAGATAATGAGATTTGTGCATTTATTAAAGTTGTGTAGAGAAAATGAGGTTAAAAGTAGACAACAAAAATTACGTTATATTTAGGCAGGGCTGAAATAGTAAAAATGTTTTAAAATACATAAGTATAGTTTTTAAATATTCTTTAAATTAATTGGCAAAAGCAATTAGATGTATGTACTAAGGGCCATAAAAACATTTCGCGGGAAGGGAGATTAGTAAAAAGAGTAAGGGGTTCATTAGCTCAGTAATAACTCAAAGTTTTGGTAGAGTTTCTGAAATATTTAAGACAAAATTGTTTTGCACTAAATAAGAATCCATTCTCTCATTACTTATTCATTGCGTATGCAACTTAAAGATATTTAAATTTTTACCCTTTAATCACCTATAAATACAGCATTTTTAAAAGAGTCTCTCGTACAATAAATTAAAAACTTTAATACTGTAACATGCACTTGCATTCAGCCACATTTGCTGGTGTGCTTGCTGAGATCACATGAATATTTAGATCACGTGAATCGAGTAGAGTTGTTATGTTTATTTATTTTTTTTATTTTTTCAACATTTTGGAAATATAAAATAAAAAAAAAAACCCAACAACTACTATAAGAACTACTGCTACTAAAGGGGGGCAGGGGGAGTATGCCGCATATTGCTTGCATTATTTGTTTGTTTTTATAACCTAAAGCTTCAGAATATTTATACAAGTTATTTGTATTCAGTATTTACATACATACATCCATACATACATACATACATGCAAACAAGTCGAAATATGGATTTGTGTAGCATGTGAAAACATTCGTTTATAAACGTTATGCACGTGTAGCTCATCAATTCGTGGCAAAATTGCTGCATCCCCCACATAAAGATGCACTAGTTAATCCCAACCAACATTATACAACACATGGTTAACACAGTTTCTGCTGCTGAATATGTGTATTAGGGTAGTCCTTATTTTGCACTTTTTTGGATTTTCAATGCTTCCAAAGTCTAAAATTGTGGTCCGAAAATATGAACAAAATCGGATAACGTTTTGAGATTGGAATATTTTGAAAAAAATAAAAAAAATAAACCTTTAAAAAACAATTAACCCTTTACGGAGCAATAACTCCAATTTTGTTAGTTTTGTTGTTATTGGGTGATAAATATGCTATTATTAATAAAAAAATTAATCAAAAATGTTTTATTAAAAATTAAGTTACTATTTTTTTGAAAAAAATTATATGTTGCAGAAATGCAACATTGCAGCATATTGGTAGTTTCGGAGAAACGTGTTCAGGAGGGCTACTACATTAGAATATCCTACTGTAGACTTCAAATTTATATCCATATCTAGAAAAAACACATACAACAAACATTTTGTTTGTTTTGTTTGTGATTATCCGGTACATGCTGTTTCAATACACTTATAGCTTTTGTTGAAAATTTGTTCATCTATAGATAACTGCTCTTCAAATGGAACTTTTTTGTTCAATTCCCCTATCAATGCCGAATTTTATACAATTGTTCACAATCACAATTAGTCTGGTCTCTTATGAGGTTGATAATGTTCCCAGTAAGTAAACAGGAAATACCCCTTTTCTAAGGGAAGTATTTCTGGAGATAATATATCAGATCCATGAAAACGTAGCTGGTTATTATTCAAACTTAGGCTTTTCGTTTTCCATGTAGTCTAAATCCTAAGCAAATGGCTAGACAACATTAAAACCTAAATCATTTGCAGTACTAATGCTCTGACTGATCGGGGATGCAGTTGATAGATTGTCAGTGGGCTCAAGTTAATTTTTTAAGTCAGGTAATGCCTCTAATTCCTCATCAGAGCTTTCATCATCATTCGCCTCTACGTTGGATCAACAGCATCAGCGTCATCAGAAAAGCCAAGGACATCTTCACTATCTTCCCATTCTGCTAGCATATTTTCCAGGTCTTTAGCAGTTAGATTATGCAATTTACGACTTATTTTGATACTGAGGAGGAAGCATTCACATTGGTAAATTATTATATCTCAACACGCAATGTTGCATATATGCAACAAACCAAAATCATTACAAAGTGTAACCAAATTGGTTTTGAAAAAAAATTAACATAAATGATTATTGAAATATACTCTCTTACTTTTCACTCACAAAAATTTCAATAACCAAATATCAGTATTTCTTCAATAAATAATTTTTCGCAAATGAATTCGAAGAGTGCAAAACAGATTTGTACACGTACGTCACTTGAATGAAATAAATACCCAATTGATCCTATACAGAAAGCTTATTAGCTTCTAAATCGTTAAAATGCTTTAATGTCAATCAATAACATGGAGTTAAATTGTTATATCAGCATATATAATATTTTTACTTTAGGGATATGTTGCAAAAATGCAACATGGCGCCGTAAAGGGTTAAAAATAGTTGTTGTTATTATAATAAACATTTAGTAAAAATTTATTATTTCGAAGAATATATTGGATATAATGTTATCTGATTTTGCTCAAATTTTCTGATTTTAAGCTGATGGAGAATAATAATTGATCCTAAAAGTTCAATATAAGGACCATCCTAATGTATATGCATGGGAGTATGTATATATTCATGCATATAGTCTCATCTTATGTATACTCATATAAGGATGCAAGAATTGCAAATATGGAGGATACATATTTTAAATATACCACAATTCGATTAATCGGTTATACAATTTAACTGAGTACTTTAAAAAAAAAATGAATAAAATAGTGATATTTATATATATTCAACAATACGTAAATTTTCCAGTATATGTTTTTTTCTGCATTGCCATTTTTTTTTTTTTGTGAAAGAACAAAACAGCCATTAAGTTTATTTATTTTCGTATTAAGCAAACAATTTAATACTTTTGCTAAAATTCGAATAATTATAAGCACTATATGTTACACATATTACAAAAACTTTACCATGGTACCCATATTCTTCTTAAGTTTAATATTTTTTGTTTTGTAATTTGTATGCCATGAACATGTTTGCAGCTACACTCACAAAATGAAATTAGTAGAAATTTAAAGAATCGACCACTCCTTAACCCTCCGTTAGTCGCAATCATTTTCAATCGAGACTAGTCGCAATGTATCAAAACGATATCAATAAAAGAAAGGCGCGTTTGAAAATAATCTCTTCACTTTTTATTTCGAAAACATAAATTCAAAGTATTTAAAAGAATAATACAAATAAAATTGCAGTATAAATACATATATTTTTATCAATAACTTAAAACTTAGGGTGTTTAAAAAAATAAAACAATTTTGCCTGTAACTTGATCAGTTGCGAGTAACGGAGGGTTAAAGGGATATAATGACAATTACTTGCCTAAAATATGAGTACACATCAATATTTTAGAGAGAAGCAATGGTGGCCATCAAATCAAATCCATAAAAAGATGGCTACTCAATTTCAATTAGGCCGACTAACAGTTCCGATTTTAAAGAGACAAACAACAGACTGTATAATAAGACAGAATTCAGAAAGTTGTAATCTATATTAAAAGATCATTTGAAATAGACATTGCTATATTTATTCATATATGTAAATTTTCAGCGAGTTGTTTAGTTTTCCCTAATTTATTTGACACATAAAAAAAATAAGATACAAATTTTTCAAATTGAAATAAAATTTTTATTTATGAATATTTTGTAATGAAATTTCACACTTATGTAGATTTTTCTATTTAAAATGGAAAAATAAAAACAAATTTTGAAATTTGTTATCAAGTATCCCGCAATTCCCAAAAAAATCTTGAAAAATCCCAAAAATGGGATTTTTTCGTTTTTTGTCTATAATATCCATAATAGGGGCGGGGTAATCGGATCCCTTTACAAGATATTTAACAACTTATTGGGCCATCTAAAATAGGTTACCATATTTTGATATCGAGTATACGATTTGAGAATTTTTGCCCTAAAGTTGAATTTTACGTAAAAAATTTTAATTTTTTGAATGGACCTGATCCAGTATGTATCAAAAACTATAAATGTTTTTTCATTTAAAATATTTGGCGTAAAGTTAGCTTTTCAAAAAGTACAAATTCATTATACATCATCTTAGAAATTTTTTAGATAACTTAAAAAGAATAAAAGTACTTTTTTCCCCAAAAAAATTGCGAAAAATCGCCTTTTTTAATTTTTTTTATATTCAAATGCATGTAACTTTGGACTCAGTCGTGATTTTTAAACACTTCTTTCTTTATTTGATATATAGATCTATTCTTAATCCTATAAAAGAAAGATGCATAAAATCGGAGAATACTTGAAACCGCGATCACCAAAAAACTGGTATGGGGTGGGTAAAAATGTTGAAAATTCAATTTTCAAATGCGAATATCTCCTAAGCTATAAGAGATAATTGAGGTTTTATGTAGTGCTCGTCGAAGAGATTCTGTATGTGTAATTTTTTTTAAATCGGAACACAAACAAAGAAATAGGATCATTTTAAAAATTGAACATGCCCGAGGTGTCCTACTTTGGGAACCCCTGGTCCCGCTCCTGGTGGGGTCATGAGGTCCAAATTCAAAACTTAAACTCGACTACACTTTCTCTTTTCGCGTGTGAAATTTCATTCAAATCGGTTCATTCAAATCGGATGACGACTCTATCAAAACAAGACAATAAAAATAACATGTCAAAGTCAAAAACCTATGCGTAGAACACGATTGGTGACTATCCTGGAGGGATAGAAAATATGAACTGTAGAGCGTATGAGGAAGAGGACGAATTAAAGACGAAAACGTTTATATGTATACCAAACTGAAATATTTTAGTGATTCAAATTGGAAATCGCGTAGTAATTATACTTCGATTTTGTAAAAGTGTCTTGAACTAAATTATTTATAAATATTGTTGTGAGTGTAGTTTTTGCTACACACTCTGGTAATAAAAGTATATTATAAATATACATTAGAGTGCTCCAAGATTGTATGGCCGAAAAAAATATTAAGGCACAAGTCTTTTTCCCCTTGTAAATGCTTCTCAAAGGTTCAGAGCCGTTACGCCACCAGCTAAAGTTATCCTGTCATCGTAATATTTTACAAAATGTGTTTCTATAATCCATAAAACAATTCTAGAGGGGGACGGTCGAAATTTTAAATTCGCAATTTTATTTTTTTTTTTTGTAGCACTCTAATACTCATACACATTTTTGCTATAATAACAGCAAGGAAAAAAATAAGAAAGCCATACACACACAAACTACTATTATATAAAATTGTTTGTATATAAACAAAATGTTTTCAGATTACTTAAAATACCCTCATCGTAGTTTGTCACGACTTTGCATATTAATTACATTAAAATATGATTTCAACTTAGTCGTTAGACTGCACTTCCGTTTTTCACCGGAAATTGTTGCAATATGTGTAAGCAGTATAGAGTGAAAGGATTTTTCATAAGAAAAAATAACATAGTAGTGCAGTAATTGCACTGCAGTTTCAATGTTTCAGTCTATTTTTATGCTGTTACACAATATTGTGAATGGATGTAAGTAAACATGTCACAACATCTTGGAAATTCAGCTTAATTACTCACGATTTACACATACCACCATAGGTACAGGTATTTTTCTGCTCTTTATATTTTATACATACAACACATTTGCACTTAAACATTTACTATCATACATTACGTGCAGCTGGCATACATGTATTTGTATGTGTAAAGTAAACTGTATGACGTTTAATGGAAATTTGTTAACTATCCTTTATTTTATCGAAAACTAGCAGACCCGGTGCGCTTCGCCACCCCAATTAGAAGAAAGAAATAGTACTATTAAGTCTCCGTTTGTGAATCTAATTGTAAATGTCTAATTTCATATTTCTGGGTCCATTATTATAGAAAATGCAAAATGTGTTCCAAATTTTAAATTTTTATGTTTATTATTATAAAATATTCTAAAAGTACCATTGCAATAAGGAAATAGTACCATTGATTATCACTTTTAAATTCGCATTCACTAAACCATAACCCGTCAAGTTTGAATTTTAGATTTGTATATCATTTCCTATATTATCAACTAATTTTGTTTCTATAATACTTAAGATTTAATAAATTATCACAAAACCGAAACCGATCGGTTTTTAATTTTTTACAACCGAAACCGCGGTTTTGAAATTCTTCGATTTTTTGGAAACTCTAGGTCCGTTATTATAGGAAATTCAAAAAAGTACCTTTAGAATATATAAAAAGTACTAAAAATCCCCCACTTGTGGTTTCCCACTCACTCTGGTCCATATAACCTTTATTTCATGTTTCAAGGTTCATTGGTGTAGAAATTACAAAAAGTACCATTCGAATAAAGAAAAGGTACCAAAAAGTCTTCCCTAGAATTCTAACTCACTTAGGACCATGTAGTATGCTTAATTTCATGATTTTAAGTCCATTGCTATAGAAAATTAAAAAAAGTACCATTAGAATAAACAAAAGGTACCATGAGGTATCCGCTTGAATTTTCAATCACTTAGGACCATATACGCTCAATTTCATATTTCTAGGTCCATTATGTTATAGAAAATTCAAAAAGTAACATTAGAATATAGAAAAAGTACCAAAAAGCACCCACTTGTAGTTGCTCACCCACTCGGGTCCGTATAACCTTTATTTAATGTTTCTAGGTTCATTGGTGAAGAAATTACAAAAAGTACCATTTGAATAAAGAATAAGTACCAAAAAGTCTCCCCCTAGACTTCTCACTCACTTAGGACCATATATGTTTAATTTCGTGTTTCTAAGTCCATTGTTATAGAAAATTCAAAAAAGTACCATTAGAATATAGAAAAAGTACTAAAAAGTATACACTTGTGGTTTTCCAGTCACTCGGGTTCATATAAGCTTTATTTCATGATTCTAGGTTCATTGGTGAAGAAATTACAAAAAGTACCATTCGAATAAAGAAAAAGTACTAAAAAGTGGCCCCCTAGAATTCTAACTCACTTAGGACCATGTATGCTTAATTTCATGTTTTTAAGTCCATTGCTATAGAAAATTAAAAAAGTATCATTAGAATAAACAAAATGTACCATGAAGTATCCGCTTGAATTTTCAATCACTTAGGACCATATACGCTTAATTTCATATTTCTAGGTCCATTATATTATAGAAAATTCAAAAAGTACCAATAGAATATAGAAAAAGTACCAAAAAGCACCCACTTGTAGTTTCCCACTCACTCGGTTCCATATAAGCTTTATTTCATGTTTCTAGGTTCATTGGCGAAGAAATTACAAAACGTACCAATCGAATAAAGAAAAAGGACCACAAAGTCTCCCCATAGAATTCTCACTTACTTAGGACCATATATGCTTAATTTCATGTTTCTAAGTTCATTGTTATAGAAAATTCAAAAAAAGTACTATTAGAATAAACAAAAAGTACCAAAAAGTCTCCCCCTAGAATTCTCACTCACTTAGGACCATATATGCTTAACTTCATATTTCTATGTCCATTATTACAAAAAATTCAAAAAGTACCATTCGAATATAGAAAAAGTACCAAAAAGCAGTCACTTGTAGATTCCCACTCACTCCGGTCTAAATTTCATGTTTTTAGGTTCATTGGTGAAGAAATTACAAAAAGTACCATTCGAATAAAGAAAAAGTACCAAAAAGTCTCCCCCTAGAATTCTCACTCACTTAGGACCATATATGTTTAATTTCATGTTTCTACGTCCATAGTTATAGAAAATTCAAAAAGTACCATTAGAATAAAGAAAAAGTACCAAAAAGTCTCCCCCTAGAATTCTCACTCACTTATGACCATATATGCTTAATTTCATGTTTCTAAGTCCATAGTTATAGAAAATTCAAAAAAGTACCATTAGAATATAGAAAAAGTACCAAAAAACCCACACTTGTGGTTTCCCACTCACTCGGTTTAAATATAATCTTTATTTCATGTTTCTAGGTTCATTGGTGAAGAAATTACAAAAAGTACCATTCCAATAAAGAAAAAGTACCAAAAAGTCTCCCCCTAGAATTCTCACTCACTTAGGACCATATATGTTTAATTTCATGTTTCTAAGTCCATTATTATAGAAATTTCAAAAAAGTACCATTAGATGAACAAAAAAGTACCTATAGTACAGTTCACACATTTTGGTACCTAAATATTATCCCCTATTCCTAACACTAACTTCACTCAAATACATATCAGCTAACTTTAATGTCGATAACTGAAATAATTTAAATTTTAAAAAAGTACCATTAGGAGAAAAGTACCAATTTCCCTTTTCTTACTTGAACACCCCTCAAGTTTGAAATTTAAAAATATTCCATTTTGCCAAAATTGTTTATGCTACAGGCATGTATCAAAATATTAAAATCTGTGTTAATGTGCCCAAGAATAAATATGTTTTAAAAAAAGTACCAAACTGTTTACCCGGATTTGGCCCAATATACACCTTGGTACTCGAGTTCCAAATAACACCCTGTTAGTTAATTTTTGTATGAATCCAGGAACCAACGTTAAAAAAAATTATCAAAAGTGGCTTAATAATTTCAAATATAATGTATTTTCCCGATTTTATCCCCTTTTTGGTACCTTTTTTATCCCCATTGAGGTGGTACAATTTCATAGAAATAAATTTCTGTAACGTGGTGGGAGCTCATAATAAAATATTCGTATGTCTATGTCAAATTATAGAAAAACATATTTTATGAAAAAGTACCAAAAATTAACACAATTTTTATCCCTTAAAGGTTCGAATTTCCAAAAAGTACCAAACTTATATTTTTTATTTTTTGTTAATTAAAGAATACGATTTAAAATTTGTTTCTATGTTTATTGGTTTAAAAGATACATAGGGTGCAAAAAAAGTACCAAAATACAGTTTTTACCCGTTTTCTCCCCTAAAAGTTTCGAATTTCCAAAAAGTACGAAACACCTGTCAGCTTATTTTTTAAATGGAGTAACATGCTATTTTAAGTTTTTTTATATCTTTATTAGTTTTGAAGATATAAGGTTACCGAATTTACCCGTTTTTACCCTTTTTTACCCCCTAAACGTTCGAATTTCCAAAAATCCCTTCTTATCGGATCGTTTTGGGGAGGGAGGAACCCACAGTTAAAATTTCGTGATTCTAGCTTCAGCCGTTTGGGCTGTGCGATGATGAATCAGTCAGTCAGTCAGTCAGTCAGTCAGTCAGTCAGTCAGTAACGTTACTCTTTTATATATATAGATTAGGAGCACAATTAGTGAAGGTGTGCCAAAGAAAAACTTTTAAGACAATTGGTTAAAGTGTTTTTGGCATTGCATACATTGTTGTGGTTAAAATAAACATTGTTGTAACACGACTATAATATGGATGAGTTACTAGTTAGTAAGTTTTAATTATGTTTATATGAGATTGATAATGAATTTCGTTTATGACAGTTCTTAAATAAGAAATTTTGTATTACCCAATCAAATAGTATTTTTTATAGATTAGAACTTATCACTCACTGTGAATAACATTGATATACCCTTTATTAAATTGAAAAATATATTTTCTTACTTGCCTTCAGTCAAACATTTTCAAAACCATTTTTCCATTCAGTTTTTTGAACATTTACGCAATTGGAAGAGATTACTTCAAATTTAAAATCTAAAGATATAAAACCATAGGGGAGAACTAGATGCGAAGATGAGAGTACTAAGTATTCACTTAGAAATCGTATGACAAAAAAATACATTGATTGAATATATGACATTAAAACGACTCACTTCGTATGGATTGCTTTTGGATGTCTCCCAAAATATGTTGGAAAGTGGGGGTTATGTGGGAGGTGAGATCAACTACGGATCGATTGCCATGAAATTAGATCATGTGATTTACATATGTCTATATGAAACGTATTTCTGTTGGATTCTATGTGGACACCAACATTTTTAAGAGATTTATGCTCGTTAAGTGATTTTTTATATAAGAGATATGACTAATTATGGTCCAATCATCATATAATTAGGCGACATTACTTCCGTGAAGGTCAAACATTTGTTAGAACAAATTTTTTTGGAGTTTTTTACTCTTACAAGTGTTTTGTAAGATCCAACAGCATCAAATAAAATAAAACTAAATATTTGTTTTGAATCAGCCTAAGTAAAATAAGTTTAAAAAAAAAAATAAAAGAATTCTAATATATTTTTTAGGGGTTACATCTTTTTCGTATAAAATATTTGCCAAAAACAAAAATAACACTCTGCTACAAAATAACAGATTTTGTCAGTTACCTAATGGAGGATGTAGGCCTAGGTGAGGACGTACTAAAACCGTTTTCAAAGATTTTGAAACACTCTCAAAATTTTGAGTTATTTTGAAAAATACAGTTTTAGGGTAGGTCGTGGTACTTTAGTACCTCTAATATATATGTAGTACTTTAGTACCTCGGTCACACATTTTTAGACCGATTTCAATTTTACACAATTATGGATAGATAAAGAATTAAGCTTTCATAAAGTATGTATATGCATAAAATCTATATTCCAAGAAATTATGTTTTTTAAGTTTTTGTAAATATTTTCGCTTTCTTTTTTTTATGTACAGTATTTGAAAGACAATTTTATGTAGGCAAAAACGAGACATTAGTTCTTAAAATCGGTTTATATTTGCAAAAGTTATTAAACTTTTTCGACAAAATTTACCTAGTAAATTAAAAATTGTACAAAATACAGCCTTACTACAAAAGCCATAAAGTCGACTTTAAGTCTATAAAATTGACTATAATTTTAAATTTCGTACCATAAAACAAATTTCAAATATTGTTTTATTATTTCAAAAAAAAGCTTTTTGTTCTAAACTTTTATGTACATTTTGTTTTTTTAATTTTTTGAAATTTCTTTTTTTTATTTACATTAATTGAAAAATTTATAGATTTTTGGTAATTATTCGAACTTTTTATATATATAATTTGAAAGTAAATTTTTAATTAGGCTTAAGTTCATTTATAAAAATAAATGAACTTAAGCCTAATTAAAAATTTACTTTCAAATTAATTGAAAAATATTTTCAATTATTTGAATGTATATGTTGGAAAAAATTTTAAAGCTTTTTTCAACTAAAAACAAAAGTTCTATTTTAAAATAAAGTCGACTTTAACCAAAATTAACTTTAATATTTCTTTCATAGTTAGGGTGATATTTTTTTTTGTATAGTTTTTGTTTTTTATTCATATGGTCTGGGGGAGAAAATACTAAAAAAAGGTGATAATAAAAAATTGGATAACTTTTACAATTTTCATCCGATTTGTTAAGAACTTTATACATTATACAAACTCAATAATTATAACGGAAAAATGTATCAAAAAATGCACGCCTTTTGAAAGCATAATCAGTTTTCTATCCAAACCCGTTCAAAAATTTAAAGTTTTTTTTATTTTTTAAAAGATGACGAAGAATTATTTTAAAAATTGGGACCCAACTGAAGCTATTTTAGCCATATGGAAGTGGAGGAAAAAAAGTTCATAGTTTGAATGGAAAATTGCACTATGGAAAAATAAATATATATAAATAATTTGTTGATGTTGTATGTTAATGCCTGAGAGAATTCTTATAGTCAGAGTTATATTATTGAATTTTATGGGGATAATTTTTGTGGAAGATCTTAACCCTCTAGCTCCACTCTTTAGATGTCAATTTGACCCTTTTTTCGAGAAAATCAAAAAAGTCCTTTCATAACTGACATTTAAGGATTAAAATCTTCTGCGAAACTTTTTGCCCGAAAATTTCTGTAGGCGTCACCAAAGATACCAAAGTAGTAAATAAAGCTCTTTACGCTTAATTAGCAAAATTTCACGACACCGTGTGTGTCGTTCCGAATGAGCTGAAATTTTAAAATAAAAATAGTCCTTGAGAAGATCTACAAAAAGATCTATAAATATGTATGTAATTTATCTCTTTTAGTTCAAAATATATTTAGGTTTATTTATTTATATTTTATTTTGCTCGATTTTTTTCGTTTTTTAGTTATGGCGGGCCTACGGAGGGTCAAAATTTTGTTTTAAAATATCAGCAAATTTGTGATAAAATTTCGAATAAAATAAAAATAACTTGCTAGCAGTTATCTCGTCCATTTTTGTTATTTTTTGTGTTTTCAATTACGAAAACTATCTATTCAATAATTTTTTGTATTTAAAATTCAACCAATAACGAAAATTGTATATTCAATTGTCAAAATTATCAAATTCAAAACTCTAAATTCAATAAAAAATATCAGAAAATTTTGTTTTTGAGCACATGAATACTTGATTCAATTATGAAATAATTGAAACCAGTTCAATATGTGATAAATGTTTGAATTGTAATATAATTTTCTCTGTGTATAAAAAGTTATACGCATCCAAATTTGGAACAGAGCATCTGAAATTGACTTGATTCGTTCTTCGCCTCAAAAAAGGAGCATTTCTTTTGGCTCGGAATCCATATGCTACAAATGTTTCAAAATAAAAGGTAAAATTGAAAAAAATAAAACAAGTAAGAGTACTATATTCGGCCTTGCCGAATCTTAAATACCCTCCACCTAAATATGATGGTATAAAAGCTGAAATAATATAACAATTGTTAGAAAGACTAGTTTACGCAGAAGATATTTTATTTCAAATGTACAAAAAACTGTATCTAATTCAGCAATTTATAACTGAAATTCCTATTAGAACGTTTGACACAGTTAATTATTGTCTTTTAATTGAGAAATTGTCGTCTAAACTTAATTTTTCTAAATCTTCGTGTAAATTATTATTTTCTTACATAGGTAACCGTTAACAGTTTGTTGGAACTGGGTTAAACGATCTACAATATCTGAGTGTCAAAGTGGCGCACAGTGGTATGAGAAAAAAAGAGGGAAATAAATCTGTAACTTCTAAACCCTTAGTCTGATTTTAATGAAATTTCACATGCGCAAAGGGGAAGTGTTGTCGAGTTTAAGTCTGGACCTCATGAAATGAAATTTAACAATTTATATACTTAATAATTAGTTAATACGTTTGGATCAACATTTTTCCCTTTTAACCTCAAGAAACAGAGTATAAAAAAGGGTATACAAATATATTTAGACAAATTTCAAAATATTTGGTTGTGGGACTTTTGCGGGAGCTATGACCTATTATGATTCGATTGTCATAAAATATTTTTACGTGATTTTTATGTATTTATATGAGAGCTGTGGCCAATTATGGACCAATATTCACAAAATTCAGTATTATGATTTTTGAATACAAATTACTGATCTGTG
The DNA here is from genome assembly GCF_958450345.1 of Calliphora vicina. Classification (NCBI taxonomy): domain Eukaryota; kingdom Metazoa; phylum Arthropoda; class Insecta; order Diptera; family Calliphoridae; genus Calliphora; species Calliphora vicina. The sequence goes on from NC_088781.1 coordinate 28,235,291, forward strand.
TACCATTTTGGTTAAATATATGGATGCTATGACCTATTATGATCCTAAGTATTTAAGGGCTTTTTTTGTAGAATTTCATATAAACAACGCTATTAACAAGAGTGGACCTTATGTGGGAGCTATGCCGAATTATGCACCAATATTTAAAAAATCTTGTAGTACGATTCTTGGATACAAATTACTGATCGGTGTAAAATTTTGGTTCAGTATAGATTTTTATGGATATTTGTGCAGGTGTTTTCCTGAAGTGGTTCTTATATGGAGGTTATGACCAATTATGGACCTATCATCATAAAATTTGGTGCATCTATTTTTGTATATATTGAATAAATTAGTTTTGAATTTCAACCTGATAACTATATTTGTAAGAAATTTATGAGGATTTTAGTGATTTTCGGGAGTGGACCCTATATGGGAGCTATGGTTAAATATGGACCGATATTCACAAAATCCAGAAGCATGATTACTGGATTCAAATTACTGGATCTGTGCGTAATTTCATTTTGATATCGATATGTTTTTAATACTTTTTAAGGTTAATATCTTTTTTCGGAAATGGGCCTTATAGGGGAGCCATGACCAATTATCGGCCAATCTGCATAAAATTTGGAACAGTGATATCTATATATATGAGTATAATTTGTGTGGAATTTTAGCATGATAAATGTATTTATAAGAGATTTATGAGTACTTAACTGATTTTTGGAAGTGGACCTTATATGGGAGCTATGGTCAAATATGGACCGATATTCACAAAATCCAGTAGTATGATTTCTAAATATAAACTATGGATGTGTGTGAAATTTTGTTTTGATATTGATATTTTTTAGATATTTATGTAGGTTATTGTGTTTTTCGGAAGTGGTCCTTATATGGGAGCTATAACCAATTATCGGCCGATCTTCATAGAATTAGGTACAGCGATTTTGGTATATATGGGGATTATTCATGTCGAATTTCAACTTGATAGCGATATTTATAAGACATTTATGCTTATTTAAGAGATTTTCGGAAGTGTACTTTATATGGGGGCTATGGTCAAATATGGGCCGATCTACGAAAAATTTTGTAATATAATTTCTTTTACCACGTAACTTATTTTTGCTGAATTTCATGTGGATATTCCTATTTTGTAGGCATTTATAGACCATAGAACCATATTTCGGAAAGAAATTTGTATGGGGGCTAGGAGAAATCATTTACCGATTCTTATAATTTTCACCAGAGTTACTCCTTTTATCATAAAAGTAACGAGTGCAAAATTTTATGATATTAGCTGCAATATATTTACAAAAAATTTCCAAAAATATGTGAAAATTATCAATTTTTTTTAAGGTTGTCCCACATTTTCATTCATAACTTTGGTTCCACTGTACCGATTTCGCTGATTTTCAATACCAAACTGCTTAGGACAATAATAAACATTTTTCATGCAACTCTACTAAGTGTGTTTGCGTATTTTGGACGTGAGCGTGTTTTACACAGACGGACAGACGGACAGACAGACGGACATGGCTCAATCGACTTAGAATTTCATAAGGATCAATAATATATATACTTTGTTGGGTCTCAGATGAATATTTCTCAATGTTACACACGGAATGACAAACTTATATATACCCTCATTCACCACTTATGGTGGTGGAGGGTATAAAAATGTATATATATGAAAAGTAAATGTAGACATTTTTAGATTTTGATATAATTGATATATTGAAGAAAAACAATTATTTTACTTCAATATTTCTATCTAGATCAGCTTTTACAAAAGGGCTTTTGCTCTTTCATACTATAACTTTGAAAAAACAGCTTTCAATATACAAATGTTTTTTAAAAATTTATGTTGAAAATATATTTATTTGAGATTTCGATTATTTGACAGTTATTGATCGAATATATTCAAATATTTTTTTCATCGATTATTCGAATAAATTGTATTTTATTTAATTAATATACTTATTTTATAAAAATCATAAACATATTTTACTAATTTTTTTTTTAAAAATGTATAGCCAATTATTCAAGATACTGCAGCCAACTCTTCAATTATTTTATTTATTTTTTGAACGTGCTACTTTTGCTGCACTTCCGTATTTGTCACCGCTGTAAAAAAAATACATATTTTTGAAAACATTTTCAAACTGTCACCCAGTTGAACTAAAAGTATGAGTAATTGTTAAAACTATATACGAAAACAGAGAAAAAAAACACAAAATAAAAACTTTAACACTTCATTTAATCTTCAAACATTTTATTTTTATTTTTTTTTTCATTTGCTGTTTTATTTTTTGTAATTCACAACTCAATTTAAAATGTTTAAATGTTGTTATCAAGTTTTTGCATTTTATTCCCGCTATTTTTTTTATTTTTCATACGTTTTGCATTTCATTAAAATAAAACACTTTTGCGAATAAGTAGTTGAAACTGGAGCACAACAAAATTTATGGATGTTTCTTTAAACTTAAACTCATAGTACGAGTTGTATGCGTCGTCATTGTCGTGGTAGATTTTTTTTTTTTTGCATTTTATATATATAGATGTATGGCCAAATATCGCTCCATACTTCTTTACATTCCATATGCTTAATTTAAATACTATTGAATGCAAGGAAGCATGGAACTTTCAAAGGCTGTTTATGAGGGGTTTGGTTATATGCAGCTGACATAGGGTTGACGAAAAACTTTATTTAATTTTTTTTCTGTTGATTTTATTTATACTGGAAGTTTTTATTATACACGAACCCATTTTATTATAATTTTAATAAAATATTATTTTTTCATATTTTGTAGTTTATTTCACTTTTTTGTTGCTGGTTTTGGGTGGAAATTTTCATTTATATTAAATTATAGTTAAAACAACACAGTTACGTAAATTTGTTTTTGTATTTTTTTAGTTCAAACTCATCAACACTTTGTGGTGTGAAAAAGAAAAAAAATATATTTTTTTTTTATTTTTAAAATTAGTTGCAAAATAATGTTGCTTAATTAATTTCATTTTATTAAGGCTTTAATTTTGGAAATAAAATATAAAATTTTTGCCTGTCACTGTTATTGTGTTTTCATATATTGTTAAAACAATCTTTCATGCTTTTAAAATTTCATTAATTTAATAAAAAAAATATACTTGTAATTGTTTTAAAAAAAGCGTTAACATTTTGCCAAAAATTTAAACTGAAAAAAAGTTGTTTTTCTTTTTTTATTTGCAACAATTGTTGAGGGATACAAAAGTTTGCAACAAAACTGATGCATACAACAGGGAGTGTGCAGCATAGTTTGATATTTATTTATGAAAGAATTTATTTTGGTGAATTTTTTTTTCCTCTACCAACTTGCCAAATGTTTTATAGCTTGTAGTTTTAATAATTTGTTTCGGTTTTTTCTTTCACATGGGGTTTTCTGGTAAGAAAATCCCTATTAAACAAATTGTATGTATGACTTGGTAAGAATTTTATTCTTTTTATTTTTAAGCAATAAAAACGAGTAAAAAACTGTGTAGTTTAAATACTTTAGTCTGTAAAATATGTAGCAAAAACTGAAGAAATAATGTGAGTATTTGAAGAGGAACTGGAAAGGAAATTAGTGCAGTAAACTTTAGTTGAATTTAAGGTTTGCAGTGTTAAGTAAAATACTGTAAAATAAACCTGAAACTGTTCTCAGAGAACATTTACTGTACTCTAGTATTTTTAATACTGTAGTATGATGCTGGAGTGTGAGTATTGTTTACTACACCAAGTATAACCGTAATACAGTTCTCAGTTTACAGTCTACTCTTTTCTTAATACAGTACAAAGCTGGAGAGTGAGTTTGAGTAAAATATCATTTAAGCATTTGAGACTTTCTTTCTAGCCTTAAAAACAACACATAACTTTAGTAACTTAATTTTTGTTTACAAGTAACAATTTATTTAAGAATTTCGCTCAAAATGTTACAAACTTTGTAATAAAACTCAATATTCTTCATATTTTTTGATAGAGTGACAAAATTCACAAAATATTAAGCATATATTGTATAAAATGAATCTTTCTTTTTTATTATGTTGCAACAAAAAAATATTATCATATGCTAAAGTTTTTTTTGCAACTAAAGTTTGGTACTTTGTTGTTGTTTTTTTTTATAAATGGGGAGCTACCCATATGTTGATATAAAAGCTCTTTATCAAACTAAGCCGCATCTGATGCACGTTGGGTAGAGGGGAGAACACTGACTATAAAATATTTTTAAAACAAAACACACGAAAATAAAAATTGAACTTAATTTATTTTTTAAAACACACGCACTTTATATTAAAAATTATCAAAATATAAATTTAAAATGTTATTTTTAATTTTAAAATTTTTAAAAACCTTTAAAAGACTTGTGTCTTAGCTGAGTAATGAAACACGACTGTGATATTTTTTCATTGTAAACAAGACTTTATATACAAAATTTATTTTTACATATTCCAAACTCTTACAACAACAAACGGCCTTTGCTAGGGGGAAATTTGAATGCAACACAACTCTAGGACCCAGCCAAGAGGTTGCTTGCTGCCTGTAATTAAATACAAAAACAAAAGGTTGCAGGTCAACACACATGTAAACACTTACAGAGAGAGACACACACAAGATCATCCAAAGACAGACAAATAGATCTTAGACCCAAACACTCAAACACATATGTTTTTTTTTTGTTTACTGGTGGTATATCCCATTTGAATATTTACCTACTTGAAGAATTTAAATTTGGTGGTGGTTTTTTTTTTCTTGTTTTACTATTCACTACCTACTCCAGGGGTCTTTAGCTCTCAAGTGTGATTTTTTGTTCCAAAAAAAAAAGACTTTTGCAAAATTCCTATCAGACTAATAAAAGTCTGTTTCTCATATGTTGACAATATGTGCGTGTTAGTCTTGAAATGATTGTCTTGAAAAAGGCGCGATCATTGATCCTTAAGTGTAAAAAAGTAAATATGAGTAAGCAACAGTGTTTAATTATGGCAGGGAAATTTTACAAATGTGTTTTTTGTAAGAAAAGGAATTCAAATTAAATTTTAAAAAAAGATTTTGTAACTAAAAAATTATCCCTCATATATGTATTTTTAAATGTGTTTACAGGAAGTGTTAAATTAAATTTCAATATAAAATATTTTGTTTTTAAAATTTCAAGAATTACAAACAAATGTTTGTTAAATTTTGGAATATTAAAGTTTTGAATGCAAGACCATCATTCGTTTTATAAACCTATGTAAGCATTTATGGACAAATATACCAAATTGTTTGCTATAGCAATGTTTCTAGCAACATGTTGTTAAGCTTATATTTACATTCTTATTATTTAATAAGTATTAATAAAACTTTCTTACATTTTTTGGTAAAAATTTATAGAAAATTCTCAAAATCAAAACATATAATGTTTATTGCAACATGTTGCTAAACCAAGCTTCAATTATAAGATATGTATTTTTGTTGTTAAAAATTAATAAATAATCTACAAATTAATGTAATATTTCTAGCAACATGTTGGTAAATCAAGCTTCAATTAAAGGAGAATATAAACAAAAGCTGTGTGTTTTTTTGTTAAAAATGAACAAAAAATCTACAAAATTAATAAATTGCTTCCAGCAACATGTTGCTAAACCAATCTTCAGTAATAAATACTTAAATACACTATGTTGCAGAGAAAACATATAACCTATATGGTTTTCTTTGTCAAAAAGTATCAAAAAATCTACAAAATTAATATAATGTTTCTAGCAACATGCTGCTAAACACTGCAAATATCATAACCATGTAATTAGGATGATATGTGTTTTTTTTTGGATACAATTTAATAAATAATCTACAAAATGAATATAATGTTTCTTGCGACATGATGGTAAATCAAGCTTCAATTAAAGAGGAAAATAAACAAAAACTGTATTTTTTTTGTTAAAAATTGACAAAAAATCTAAAAATTAATAAATTGCTCCAGCAACATGTTGCTTCACAAATCTTCAGTAATAATATCTTAAATACACTGTGTTGCAGAGAAAAATCATCAACATTAATACAACGTTTCTAGCAACATGCTGTTAAGCACATCTTCTATCATAACTATTTAATTATACTGTGCTACCGCGAAAAGCACAAGGTATGTAGCATAGCCTTCGGTTAGACATGTTGAAGAACTTCATCGCTCAATTTTTGAAATTTGAAACATATTCACAAAGTTTGGAGATTAAGTCATAAATTGTTTTTGTATGACTTAACAAATATTAACGCAATCATTTCTTAATCGATTTAAATCGAGGGTAAAATGGCAAGGTTATGGTACTTCCTTTAAATATGAAATATTTGAAATTCATGGTGCTCAAATGAAAAATTTCTAAACCAGTGGGATTAAAATGTCAACAATGACATTGAAATAGTTTGGTTTATTCAGAAGTCTAGAATTCAGTGACAACTTCGTGACACTTTGTTCAATTGTGTTGTCCTTCATCGAGAAATGTCTCATACATGTTGCCAGCAACATTAGTTGTTTTAATTTCTCAAACAAATTTAATTTATATGAAATTTTTACTTATTCTAACTTATTTTTCATGGTTAGTTTTAGTGCCTTCAGTTTTTACATGTAACTCACAAACAATTATTTGTTCGCAACATAAAACAGAACACTTAAAATAAGAAAAATTAAACAAAATGTATTGAAAAGCATAGCTTGGGCTAGCTACTTTTATTTTTAAAAACATATAAGGCTTTTGTTCATATTTCAAGAGAGAGTGGTATTGCAAACAATGACAATCAGTCTTTCTTAGCAACATGTTTTGAAACATAATTTTAAAGTCACTTTAGCTTTTAGCTATTATAAACATTTATTTAAAAATCCATTTAAAAACCAATAAATTAAAGTCATATTATAATTTAAATTTGTAAACGTAAATGCCAACAACATAATATTCTCGTTTATTTTACATAAACAGAAATCTTAAATCTATGTTAAATTTTGTCAATACTACTACATAAAGAGAAATCTTTCCTAATTAGTTAAAGTATGAATTGTGTCTCATAAAATTTAAAATAATAAATACACTGAAAATAGTTGCTTCATTATAAATTTCAGATGGTCTCCAGTGATTAGTTTGCAACATTTCGGTTAGCAACATGTTGCAAACTAAGATTATTATTATACATGATTGGAAAACTTTAAATTATTTACATGTATTGTAAATCTTGTATTTATTTAACCGCCCATAAATTATCATTACATAAATTGCCAGCATTTAAAATGCTTACCATTTATATCATTAAATCAATATTTACTTTAATTTATGTTGGTTTTTTTTCCAAATTAAAGTTGATAACAAAACGAAATTGAAGTAAGAAAAACAAATACTGAAATATGTACAACAATTAACATTTTAAATAACAACAAAAGGATTACAAGCACAATACTAATTAAATGTTATTATTTTACATTGTATGAAGGACAATCAGGAAATAACTAACATGTAGAAAAATATATAAATAATCACGATTATACTTCAACTCACAAAATACGTTTGAATTTAATGTAAGTGTGCTATTAAAACAATGTTTTATTTTTTTATATTTTTCACAGAAAAACAAATAATTTATATATTTAATACATAGCAGTTATTTACAAAAATATATGTATATGGTTGGGTTTTAATACGAAATTAATGATTAACATAAATATTAATTAAAATGCGATAACAATTGAGTAAACAGCTGTAAAAATAAAGAGTCATTAACAAGCATATGCTAACGAATGAATTGACAGAACGTAAAAATAAACAGTAATATTTTGTAATTTTAAATAAATAATAACAAAGAGATTGAGGTTTAACTTTTTGCGGTATGAAAAATTTATAAAAACTTTAAAATCTGTTACATGAATTGTAAGAGGCAATATGTTGCAAGAAATCATTTTTTGTAAATGTTTAGTTTTAAGTTTTTACAATGGCAACAATGTTATTTTTATATATTAAACATAATATTGTGTCAAAATCCATAATAACGATCAGTGAATTTTCCATTCACATTTTTATACACAAGTTTATCAAAGTTATTAATTACTTCGTCTGTAATCTCAAAATAATGTAAACATGTTGCCAGCAACATAGTTCTTACGTTTGTTTCAATTATACAGAAAATGCTTATTTGCTCTCTTGTTTTATTTTGCTGTTATTTTCTGCAACATGTTGCTGGCAAATTAGTTTTCTATATTAAGCAAGTTACTAGCTTAAAGTGATAGATATTTTTATTAACCTATTAATTCTTAAATATAGAGGAATACTAGAGCATATTTCACAACATTAAATAAGAGTATTAATAGTATTAAATGTTGCGAATTAAATTAAGCTTGCAACATGTATAGAAAATGTTGCAGGCCATACAGAAAATGTATTACAATCTCAGGAGTATTAAATAAGGTTTCAATTTAAAAATTAGGGTATAAAAATTCTTGTGAAAATATTTCACCATTAAGTTAGTAACTTCTTGAACTGGTTGTATAAAAACATTTGAGAGAAAAGCTTTTAAAAAAAATGGAAATTGTCCAGCTACATTTACATTATCTAAGTTCTCATTAGAATTCAATGTTAAAAACTCAGTTTCAAATTGTTTGAGTGTCCAGAAATCTATGAAGTTATCAAATTAGCAGTTACTCTGTAACACAGAATAATTTCTGGCGGTGTGAATGCATATCAGTTGGTCTAATCATATGAAATATTATAAAAAAATTTTAAAATTTATGAAATTTTAAATAAAAATTGCAACATTTTTAGAATTAAAATAAAATTTTCAAACAATCTGAAATCAAAATTTTGACAAAATTTACAATACAAATATTCACAATAAAACTTAAAAATTTAAAAAAAAAATAAAAAAAAATTTGGGAAGATTTAAAATAAAAATTTTGGAAACTTGATTTTTGAAACTTTATATAAAATTTAAATGTTAAAAATTTTTTAACCAAAATAAAAATTTAAAAAAAGTTGAAACACTTATAAACACTTGAAATACTTATAACAAATTAAATTTTTAAAAAAAATTTCATTCAATAAAAAATTAATTAAAGATTTTTAATAAATTAAAATATAAAATATGATTTTTATTACGTTTTAAATGAAAAACCAAATAATTTTTAAATTAAAAACTTTAAAATAAAAAAAAATTTAAACAAATCATTTTTATTTTTTGTTTTTTTAATTTTTAAATAAAAACTTAAAATTTTTACCACTTTTTACAAAATGAAATTTTTTTTAAAATCTTTTTATTTAAATTTTTTTTTAAAAATTTTTATTTAAAATTTTTCAAAATTTTTATTTAAATTTGTTTATATTTTTTTTTCAAAATTTTTATGTCAAATTAGTTTGAAATTTTTATTTGAAGTTCTTTAAAAATTGTGTTATTCTATTTTTAAACACTTTTAATAGTTTAGAATAAATTTTAACAACTTCAGAATAAATAATTTTGAAATTAAAAATTATGTTAAATTTTAAATTTTTCAATACTTTAGTTTAACACTTTATTAATTTGAAAAACAATTTCTTTTTTTTAATTATTTAATAAAAAGTTTCCACTAAAATTTAAAAAAAATTAATTTGAAATTGTTATCAGATTTTTTTTTAAATTTTAATTTAAATTTGTTTAAAAGTTTTCAAAATTTGTATTTCCAATTTTTAAAAAATTTTATTTAAAATTTCTTGGAAATTTTTATTGCAAATTTTTCCAATTTTTTTTATATTATTTAATTTTTATAGTTTTATTTGAATAACAATCACATTAATATTTGTTTTTTTAAAATATTTTATTTAATTTTAAAATTCGATTACTTTTTCGATCACCTTTGATTTCAAATAATGATTCTTCAGTTTTATTTTTTTTTAATATTATAACACAAAAACTAATATAAAAATACGAAAAATCTTACCACTAAATTTAATTTGAATGATTTTTATAATTAATTTCCAATAAGATTTTGGCTGATATTTCAAAAGACGAATTTTTCTTTAAATTTTATATCTCTAACATTTCTCTACAATATTGTTAGAAATGTTTGTCACCAAAAATGTAATGAAACTGGGAATATTTTTTGTTATACTTTGTCCATTTAAAAACTTTTACTTTTTGTGAGCGGTCATTTCAGCCAGTTGAACAAGTCAAAAAACTTGAAATATTTTATTGGGTGTTTTTTTATAACTTTATTTCTAATTTTAGTTTTATGCCAACATTTCTTTCTTATTTTTTTTTTTTTGGTAGCAAGCAATACCCAACAAAAAAATCACATGTGTATGTGTGAAAGAATACATATACAAAAGCAATAACAGAAAAAAATTATACTTCCACTAAAAAAGCAATAACAAAAAATTAAACTTTTTGCTTTAAATATTTTTAGAATATTTTATAATTTTAGGTGCCGGCAGAAAACGATAGACCCATACACACACAGACTTTAGTATTTTAAAATACTAATACACATGCTATAAGTAGATTATGGGTGTATGTGTAATAGAAAAGTTCTAGGATATGTGTTGTTGTTCTCCATAAATAGTAACATTGAGACAGAGTATAAATATATATATTTTTCGCTAAACTAGTATAGGTGAGAGAAATTGTAGAGATCATGTTAAAAAAAACAACGTCAGACTTTTATTTTAGCCAAAAAGTAAAAAACAAAAAAACTTTTAAATAAATTTGTTGCTACACAGCGAAAAATAACCCGCATCAAAACCTCTGCTCATTTAAAATACATATTCTAACTAACTAACACACACACACGCACTAGAGTAAATCCTACACAGGAAAAAGAAAAACAAAATATTCATACTAACAGCTAAATTACACATTCCCCCCGCACAAACATTTATACACTTCAAACACACACACACTCAAACAGTTTTAGCCATCTAATACAAACATATGGATGTGTGAGTGAGTGATTGTAGGTATATGAATAGTTTTTAGTCTAGAGAGATTTTTTGCAGCATGTATAACATTTCATGGACGACAGAGTCTAACGGTAAAAACGAAACGGCAAAAAACCGAAAACCGAACACGAAAAAAACAGTAAAATAAAAACAACAACATGTAGTGTGGCCATAAAACACTCTCTTAGCATGAATTATGACATTTGATATGTTTTATTCTTGTTGTTGTTGCTGCCGCTGGTTTTGTTGCTATTATGGGAGGTTAAACAACAACAATTGCAATAGCCAGAGATAAAAGTATTAAAAATATTATGCAAACAAAAAAGTGTGGCATTTTTCGCGAGTTTTGCTTGATATTTTGTTCCCTAAAAGCTTTTAATTAATAAAGTTTATATCTCTTTTTGATATACTTCTGAAAAACACTTTTTAAAACTTTAAAAATTCTTAATAATTTCCAGGATTATAGAATTATGTCTTTTAAACGATCCTTTAGTTCAATCCATATTCCTTAATTTTTGGAATTCTGTACGGTATTTCTTAGTTTTTATAAATTTTTGAATAATTTTTTTCCACTTTGTTTTTTAAAACACTTTTCTTGAAATTGTACATTTTACAGTCATTTATTCTTTAGCATTCCTTTTAGCTTTAAGTTTTTTTTTTCATTAGCTAAAGTTTATTTCAGTTTTTTTTTCAAGTTTTTTTATTTTTGTAAAAAATTTTCTTTAAACACTTTTTAGCTGTAATTAATTTTTGTATTGAAATGTGCGATCTGTACTAATCGACTTCAGAAACAGCAATGCACATAAAAATGCAAAAATCTCTACTTAGTCTCATATCGTTATAACTGTACTAACACCAACACTTCTAGCAAATGTTCCGATATCTTTAGTATCTGAACAAAAAATATACAACTAGCATGTATATATTCTCCATTTACATACACCACCACCCCATTTAAAGAGGTATGAGTGCGATCCCCCCATTTTAAACAGTTCAACAGCATCATTATTATTTTCAGACACACAGACACACACACATGCACCTTAGTATTGGTAGATATTCCCAAAAATATATTCCAAAAGCTAAAAAGTCTTGCTAAATTTTGCTACCAACAACACATCCCATACACATGATACATTGTGTAGCAGCACAAATCAGTCTCACTTGTTGTGATCATTAAACTTCTTGCGCATGCTTTTTTGTAAATTCCCCCTTTGTGGTGCTGTGGGGTTTATTTTATTTTTTATTGTCTATACTTAGATATTCATATGCTCATTTACTCACAGATTTTCATATATATATTTTTCTTCTTATAATCATACAAGACGTAGGAACTCCTCACTTTGGCATATCATTGCTTTTAGTTTATTTTTCTTATTTTTTATTATTTCGTCAGTATTGTTGTTTTGAAAAAAAACTATATATATTTTTTACAAAATATGTATTTTTTTCGTTGATTTTCTTTTTGCCGGTAATAATGAAACGTGATGACGAAGAAATTTCAAAAACAACAGCAAATTTTTTTTGTTAATTTTTAAGTAATATATTTTTGGTGCGCTACGCTTTTTTGAGTAATCGAAACTATTTGTAGGATATTTTGGTAACAGCTCAATGGATACTAGGGTATTCATTCGACTAATGATCGTTCGATCAATCGAATAATTTCTTACGAATAATTATTCGAATGGCCATTAACGAATAATTCGAACAATTTTATGTAAAATAATCGAATAAAACGAATAAATGTTCATATATATTTAAATTTATTAAATTGCTTAAAATTTTTCATATTTTCAAATTTAAATAAGTAATAATGACTCACAAAAATTGTATTGTTTCTGAAATTCGACAAATAACTAAAGACAAAGGGACTATCGATCACTGAAGATGAGTGTTCCGATAGCTCCTTCTACAAATATATAAATATTACTGCAAGAAGTTACAATTCTGAAAACAAATCTTTCAAAATTTTTAACTTAGGACTTGAACCAATGAAAATAAAAGGTACGGTATAAAATATTTGTTATTTAGCTGGCGAAGTATTAGAAGAATCACAATTAATAATAAAAACATTAACTTAGATTAAAGTGGACTTGAATGTGATTTTGAAACGTCGTCGAATGTTATATTGAGGATGACATTTATAATGATTACATTGAAATAGATGAAGGTAATGATCTTAAAATATATGTATATAAGTGATGTTATTAACCTCGTAAAATATTTAAAAAATCGAATGATAAACACAAATATTGGAAACTAACGTTTTGTTGCCAAAAAAAAGCATGGAGTTGAACATCTTTGTCTAACATGGTAATAAACTTTTTGCGTATTTGTAAATGCGTCAATCATGCACTGCCTGACTTCAAATTAGCTACGTTCACAGACAATGATATCAAACCTTGAACAGATTCCCTTTATTGTGTAATTCCCCAAGACCACTTTATTAAGGAAAGATTCGGCAACGTTGATAGATCATGATGTATAATACAATTTGTTATAAATAATTTAGAAATAGTGATTAATTAATTTACATAGAATTAGTTACTCAATTTAAAACCCGAACTAATGAACGTTAATCTGATCAGAATATTTCTGTTGAAAATTTAATGATTGACTTTGTTTTGGAATGTTTTTTTAACATTATCAATACTTGAATTGTAAACTTTAACGTTATTTTTTGTTTTTCTTTAACAATAAAATATTAAAAAACCGACATCAAAACTTCATTCTTTACTTTTTTAAAAAAAAATAAATTATTAGAATAATTCGATTAATTTTAAACGTGTGATCGAATTATTCGAACAAGTTAAAATCTCTTATTCCAATTATTCGTTTTATTCGAACAAGAAAAAAATCTAATAATTCGAATACCCTAATGGATACTGAATATTATGTTAAATACTCGGAAATTACAAATGTACTTTTTAGGATATCTACTGTAAGAAAGTTTCATAGAGAGCTTCTTTGCGCCACGACTCATAGAATCTGTTTTACAATTTTTACTTCACCACAACAAAACCCTTACGATCCACTTTACTCTGCATGACCCCCAATAAATGGTAATCTAAAAGTGCATTGTCAAACCCTCATTGTGTATCGCGCAAAATCTGCACTGTTTTTACTCAACTTATACACACTGTTCCAGCCAAAACTTATCCTAGGTCTAATAATCTTTTATCCTATAATCTTTTCTAAATCATTCATTTGCAAAGGTTTTCACGTACTTTTTTTCTGTGACCATTTTGACCGGAAAAAAATACGTGAAAACATATTTAAGACTTTTCAAAATAATCCAATATACATTTTAAAACAAGTAAGTGAGCTATATTCGGTTGTGCCGAATATTAGACAATAACCGGATGATATACGTCTGAAACAATAAATTAAATGGAGAAAAACTGCGTTTTCAGTTTTTCATTTCGTGATACTGTTTCCTTTTAAAAGGAATTAAAATTTTCAGAGGAGTACATTTTTAAAAAAATGTTTTAAAATACTTCTGATCATCCTAATATGTCAACTTTTGGTGTCAAATGATCAAGAAGAGTTGTAAAATATTTCGTATTATTTTTAATTTATTCTGAAAGGATCAAAAGATGTCAAAAATGTCCTTTCAAATTTTTATCCTTGAATATCCTTTTAGATTTCCAATAATTTTTTGTTCGTGGGAGTTCGGCTTACATAAAACATAATTGTGCTTAACTATTTCCAAATAGGCCAATTGTATAGGGGCTAGGATAAATAATGGGCTGATTCTAACCAAATTCAATAGCCTTTGTCCTTGGGGCAAATATAAAAGTTTGTGCCAAATTTTGTCGAATTATCTTTAAACCTGTAGATTGATTACAAGGTTTACATGGATGGACGGACAGACGGACGGACATCGCTTAGTCGACTCAGAAAGTGATCCTGCGTAGATTGGTATACTTTAAGGTGTTGGGACAATATTTTTGTATGTTGCAAACAACCCATTATACTCCCCCACTATGGTGGTGTAGTGTAATCAGTGTTGCCAATTCATGGTGAACAAAAAGGGCTAAATACTTAGAAAAAAAGGCTAAAAAAGGGCTAAAAAAAGGCTAAAATTTTTAATTAAAAAAATACATATATTTGACACAAAAAACAACTTAGAATGTTACATTTGGCTATGCCGAATAGACAAACAAAAATGGGTACCGTGAAATAGCTCCCAAATGAAATAACTCCCTATGAAATAACTCCCTATGAAATAGTTCCCATCAAAAATGAAATAATTCCCAAACTTGAAAAATGAAATAAATACCAAAGGGTAAAATGAAATTACTCCCAATAATCGGCGGTTCCATAATTTTAAAAATATTACTCCCAAAAAAACGAAATAACTCCCAATGAAATAAATCCCAATAGAAATGAAATAATTCCCAATCCGAAGCAATTTATTTATGTAATCTAAAAAAAGAAACTTCAAAAGTGAAATTATTCTTCGCTTACCAAACTATTTTTGCATTGCGGGCCTATGGCGTAGCGCAAAGTTTTACTCCTCTGAGATGTGTCAAAAATTGGCTTCGTTCAAAAAAGTTTTTTGCATTGCCGGCCTTCGGCCTGTCGCTAAGGTTTTCTACTCCGGGGTGTATCAAAAACTGGCTTCGCTCAGAAAAGTTGTTTTACATTGCCGGCCTTTGGCTGGGCGCTAAGGTTTTCTCCTCTGGGGTGTATCAAAAACTGGCTTCGCTCTGAAAAGTTTTTTGCATTGCAGAAAGGTTTTATAATATTTCAGAAAGCCGATTTTCATTTCGCACCAGATTAAGAAATCGTTGCAACCTGACAAAGGCCGACGATGTAAAAAGAATATTTTCTGAGCGAAGCCGGCTTTTGATTCACCCCAGAGGAGAAAACCTTTGCGCACGGCCAAAGGCCGGCAATGCAAACAACTTTTTTGAGCGAAGCCAGTTTTTGATACACCCCAGAGGAGAAAACCTTCCCGCCCGGCCGAAAGCCGCCAACGCAAAAAACTTTTCTGAGTGAAGCCAGTTTTTCATATTTATGGGTTCTGCTTTTGCAAAGTAGAACCCAACAAAAATGAAATAACTCCCAATACAGTGAAATAACTACTAATTCCCAAAATAAAATGAAATAAAACCCAACAAAAATTTCATTGGAAGTTGTTTCATTGGGAGTTATTGCATTATGAAATAACTCCCAACAAAAAATTAAGAAATAACTCCCTATGCGTTAGGAGTTGTTTCATAATGAAATAAGTCCTAATTTGTATGAAAAATTTGTTGGGTGTTATTTCATCTTTTCGTGGGGACTTATTTCATTTGGGAGTTATTTCACGGTACCACAAAAATGTATGAATATAGCACACGTTCAAATGCAAGAAAATAAGAATATTTATTCCTGTATGTTGATCCTTAGCTTTAAAATAACATAATATGGGGCATAAGAAAAAATGTGTATAAAGTAATCCTTTGTGATAACTTCGATGGAGAATATTTTGATAAGTGAATATATGGCAAATATGCCTCTCATGTAATGCAGAAAAAAAATATTCTAAAAATTATACACGTCGCCGGACAGAATTGATTTTCATTGGCTAAAACATAAATTTTGCCATTAGTTAGTAAACATATCAAAACTAAGGTAGCCAACATATGTTAACATAAATATTTAATTTAAATTTAGAAAAAAGTTAATTTTCTATATTTGATCAGATAAAAATAATCATAGCTAAATTATTATCGCCCAGATAAAGTTAAACTTATCCTCTTTAACCCTATATATGATTTTATAAACGCCCGGACCCGCGCGTAAAACATTAACATACATAGTTATTAACAATTTTTATTCAAATAACGTCCATTTTCTCTATATTAGTTATGGCATTTTTTTAATGTATGGAAGGTCCAACAATTTGTATGTGCTTAAATTGTTTACTGGTTCAACATTTTTAGTTAATTTTTGTCATAATATCCCTGCCAATTTATTTGAACTGATTTTACTAATTTTCAACAGCAAAAATTTCAGATCATTAGAGTAAATATATATGGCTAAATGAAAACAAAAATTTTTTGTGGCTAAACAAGATTGAAAAGGGCTAAATTTAGCCTGAATTGGCAACACTGAGTGTAATACTAATACATTTTTTTATATTTTAATTTGACCTTTATATATATAAAGGATGCAATTTTGAGATTTAGTATAGAATATTTGGGTCTTTAAAGCACTATTTTTTTAAAAGGAATTTATTGGCAATCTTAAAGGATATTAAAGGATAAACATTTTAAAGGACATTTTTGACATCTTTTGATCCTTACAGGTTAAAATAAAGATAATACAAAAAATTTTACAACTATTCTTGTTCATTTGACATACAATTTGTCATTGTTGGAATAGGAGGAGTATTTTTAAATATTTTTTGAAAAATGTACTTCTTTGAAACCTTGAAGTCATTAAAAAAGGACACAGGATCACGAAATGAAAAAATGAAAACACAGTTTTTCTCCATTAAATTTATAGTTTCAGATATATATCATCCGGTTCGTGTCTAGCGAAAGTTTTCCCAAAATCGGAATACGTTAACCCTTAAATCGTGAAGGTCAAAGGTCAAATTTTTCAATTTTTGGAATTTCTAATATAAAGATAGCGAAATGTTATATATTTTTGGGCAGATTTTCATGAAACTTAAGAAAACTATAACAGCACAAAAATTTAAATTAACCCTTAAGAGCATTTGGGGTCAGCATGTCCCTCAATTTGACTGTGTTTTTCGTGAATTTCCATTTTTGCAATGTTATTGTAAATGATGGACTTTGTACCAATTATTCGACATCTTCGCATCTATCGTGTAAATCCCTCGATTTACACGATAGATGCGTTCCTGAACAAATCGTGTAAATCGAAATTAATTTGTATGAGAAATCGTGTAAATAGAAAAAAGTCCCGAATAAATTTAAAATTTTGTTTAGAAAATTCATTTATTTTAAAGTAAAGTATATACTGTAGTTAAAGCATTTAATAAAACAATATAAATGGAACTCATAAAAAACATGTCAGTTCATTACAACAAAAAAATTAGAAATATATTTATATTATTTATAAGTATAAGTATGTATTAGTCATAACTTCCAATCAATACTTTATTACTGTATTTCACTACTGATCGTGTCTTTTGGAAGGCGACATATAACTTTCCTTACTATATAATTTTTCATGGGTTTCTGATTCGATAGTTGATAAATTGGAGATAAAATCAGTTCGTAGAGATTTGGAGATATAATTTGTAATTAAAACTTGTGTTGATTTATTGTTTAAGTCCTTGTAAACCTCCTTAAAGTCCCTATAAATATCCCTGTAAAATGTATCAATATTTGGGTAATTTTTAAAAAATTATTTTCCAATTTTCAGCCTGATCAAGCCCTTCACTAATATTTTTTGTTGTCAGTGCTACTGATTCCGTAACTCCTTCATCGGAATCGTTGTCGTTTGTTTCGGTCAATTTATTTATTAATTCATCAACATCTAATTCTTTATTTATTATCAATTCTTCAATATGACCTGCACAAAAGTTATCAAAACCTTCTCCTGCCAATGCATGTGCCAACTCCAAGGATTGCCAAGATAATATAACATTTTCTCCTACATCAAAATTTTTAATTTTTGCTAAAAATATTTTAAACATAATAATGTAAATTGAGGTAATTTCCACATACGAAAACCCAAGCAATTTCAAACCCCAACTATTTCAATAATCGGAGAATAAATTCAGTTTTCGCAACAGCCAAGACTTTTGCAACTGCCTTGAAATTTTTAGTAGTAAAAAGCCAAAAAGCACTGTATTCGTGTTTTTTTGCTACATATGCAAAAAGGTTGGGCCCATGGGTTACACAAGACTAAAAATGGCAGGCATAAAAAGATATTGTGAAATAAGTTTATTTTAGTTTTAATTTTACTGCAACTTATTTGCAAACAAATGCACTTATTTTACTACATATATATTGTATAAATACTTATGTATGTAAACATTTTACTTAACTAAATAAACCTCTATCTAGTATGATTTTAATTCGATTATGACCACACGAAAGTTTGTTCTTTTATTTTTTTTATTTTACGTATTTTGACTCATTCAACAAATTTTTAGTCATCATCATTTCGAGAGTTCATGCGAGTAGCAAGAAAATAATTGTTTTTGGCTCTTGTCTTAGGTATATTGTAAAATTGTTAGTATCTATGTATGTTTGAATATAATTCAAATACATATACATTTAAGATCATATGTGTGAGTGTGTGTTTCTCATTGCTGGTGTATATGGTTTTCTGGTATCTGTATAAGTGCAAGTGTGTGTGTGTGTGTAGATATATATTTTATTTGGATTTTGTTTTCTTTCTTAGCTGGTTACATTGCCCGGCATTGGGCCAAAAACGAATTTATTTACTTTCCATTTCTAGAATTTTAGTACATTTTTAAATAAGGAAATTTCTTTTTACAACAAAACGTTCTAATTTTATTACGCTGACAGTGTTGTCACCCAAAATTGTACGCTCGCCATGCTATTTAAATCCTGTGGTAAACTGAAACTTATAATTTGATAGTGGATTACAGCCACAAACTTTCTAACAATGTGATCACATATATAAACGTACATATGTATATGTACTAACTATATATAATTTTCTTTGTATAGTATGACTTCTACAGACAACTAAAGAAGACAATTTTTGGTTTTTTTATAATTTTATATTTAATATTTTGGAAAAGACGCGTGTGAGTGAAAGGGCGTGGGTTTTTAGCTCAAATTATTATTTGGTATTTATATTAGTCAATATAATAAATAAATTATAATATAAATATTTAACAAACTAAGATATAAAAACAGATAGGAAGGAAAATGGAACTGAAATATTATTTAATGGAAATAGTTTGGGAAAATAGCAATTAACTATCGTTAATTTTATATCATTTAGTTTTACTAACATATCACAGTTTCAGTTAGGATTAATTAATATTTATTTGATAGTCGACCATTAATTTTTACATGGATAGCATTGCATCAAGGCTCTTAACTCCAACTTAATAAGATCGAAATGTTTTCTCGATTGCATTATTCACAAAACCCTGTGGAGTTAATATGGGATTCAGGATATAAGTTTATCCGCGACAATGGCAACAAAAAGGGCGCACTTGCACGTAATTCCCTCGGTGTAGGTATTGACTACTGGGCATTGAATTATACAGAACTCAGGTGTTTTACGATAACCACTTACAGAATATCCAAAATGCTATGACTAGGGTATTCGAATTATTCGATTTTTTTCTTGTTCGAATAAAACGAATAATTCGAATAAGAGATTTTAACTTGTTCGAATAATTCGACCACAAGTTTAAAATTAATCGAATTATTCGAATAATTTAAAATTTTTTGATGTCGGTTTTTTTAATATTTTATTGCTAAAGAAAAACAAAAAATAACGTTGAAGTTAACAATTCAAGTATTGATAATGTTAAAAAACATTCAAAAACAAAGTCCACAATTAAATTTTCAACAGAAATATTCTGATCAGATTAACTCCCGAACAATATACAAAACAATTGACTAGCAAACCCTTTAGTTTCCGTTTTGCAGCTATGCTTTAAAAAATTTGAGCAAGTTGGACATGATCCTGAATTCAAATACAATATACACGTATTGAGAACATTTTTATGTCGTCCATTAATTGGGGGTTTAAATTGAGTAACTAAATCTTTAGTAAATTAATTATTAAAGAGTTCTAAATTATTTATAACAAATTGTATTATACATCAAGCTCTATCGACGTTGCCGAATCTTTGCTTAATAAAGTGGTCTTGAGGAATTACACAATAAAGGGAATCTGTCCAAAGTTTCATATCATTGTCAGTGAACGTGGCATGTTAGACAAAGATGTTCAACGATTTTCAAAATCATTTATAAGACGAACTCCATGCTTTTCTTGCAACAAAACATTAGTTTGCAATCCATCTTTCCTTTCAAAATCCATCTTGAATGTGATGGAGAATGTGATTTTGAAATCTAAGTTAATATTCTGATTATTAATTGCGATTCTTCTAATATTTCGCCAGATAAATAACAAATATTTTATTCCGTTCCTTTTATATTCATTGGTTCAAGTCCTAAGTTAAAAATTTTGAAAGATTTGTTTTTAGAATTGTAACTTCTTGCAGTAATATTTATATATTTATAGAAGGAGTTATCGGAACATTCATCTACAGTGATCGAAAGTCCCTTTGTCTTTAGTTATTTGTCGAATTTCAGAAACAATACAATTTTTGTGAGTCGTTATTACTTATTTAAATTTGAAATTATGAAAAATTTTAAGCAATTTGATAAATTTAAATATATATGAACATTTATTAGTTTTATGCGATTATTCTACATAAAATTGTTCGAATTATTCGTTATTCGAAAATGGCAATTTTTAAATTGTTCGAATAATTATTCGTCAGAAATTATTCGATTAATCGAACGATCATTAGTCGAATGAATACCCTAGCTATAACCCTCTTTAGCGAAAAAAGGACCTACTTGTCTTTTGGTAGGAAATTGAATTGAACAAAACATATTTTGACCCTTATTGTCCAAAAGTACTATGAAGTACACTATCATCTTTGGAATAATATATTTTTGTTTGCCTATTGGCAAACTCGCTTATCCAGTGGTAATTCGGCCCCAGAATAACGGTGAATTATTTCATGTTCTCATTGTGGTGTTTATTTATGTTGTAATGACAGAAGATAGTGTTTCGTAAAATACCATAAAATAGACTTGTAATAGAAAATTTTATAAAATTTAAAAAAACTAATCAATCTATATATGTATATAAAAATTAAATGATCCATGTATGTAATGCCATCACGTGAGAACGGCTGGATTGATTTATTTTTTTTTTTATTCGATTCGAAATTTTCAGGAGATGGTTTGTAAAGAAAAAAAATTCCGGGTAAAACTCGGAAATTCTTTTTTTTTTGTGAGTCCAGTATATTAATAAAATGTAAATAAAAATCTATGAGTTTTTTTATCTTTTGGCTGATTCTAACCCAGTGGTACCAAGTCCCTTTCGGATCCTTGCAGGTCCTCCACAAAGTTAAAATTTTGTAAATAACTTCCTGAAGACCTTACTTTCAATATTTAAATAACTTCCTGAAGACCTTACTTTCAATATTTAATAAAAAAAAATAAAACCTTTTCAACGATTTAAAGGGGTTAACGGCGTCTCTTTTGAATGCGTATTTTGCTTTTAATAACTTATCTGTCATTTTGAAGATCATTTATTCTCACAAAGTTATTGAACATTATAATGTAAACAAATAAGTTATTTTGTGCTTCGATAATGTCAAATTGTATACCAACGAATGATCATATGTGAAGAGTTTTGCTCTAATTCTTCAATTTGAAAAAAAATGCCGTTGAAGTAGACCAATTGCTCAGCAAAGCTTATGGTGAATGTGTTTCATCATTGTCAATGTGCAAGAGACCGACAAAGATCTCCCAGGCCAGCAAAAAAAGTTCGAATTTTGTTGTCAAACTCAACAGTAGCAGCTACTCATGCTGAAATTTTAAAACGTTTGCGAGCAACAGAATTAATAAAAAAGCAAGGGAATTTGGTACCACACTAATTGCAGCTGAGAGACCTAGAAAGACGGGTATGCATGTCCGAAATAATGCTTGAGCAGTATAAAAGAAAATACCTTTTGCAATAAATCATTACTTGTGAGGAAAAATGGATCCATTAGGATAACCCGAAGCGTTAGAGATTGAATGTGAAGTCTGATCAAATAGCCGAATCGTCATCAAAGCCAAATAACCATGGAGTGTATTTATTTGGAGCAAAAGGTTCCAATCTATTATGAGATGCTGAAATCTGACGAGACCATCACAGGAAACCTGTATCGAATGCAACTGATTCGTTTTAAGCGAGCATTGGCCGAAAAAGGCACAGAAGACATGAAACCGAAATATTCCATCATGACAGCACTCGGACACATGTCGCAATACCTGTTAAAATATTTAGAATTAAGTCGTATGAATGTATATGAAAAAACTTACTTTTAACAACTTTTATATTTATAACTCCTGAACTAATCGAGTCTCCATCATGTCACGAATCACTCAAATATAGTAAAGAGTTTAGGTGTCCCCATACCATTTTCTTTTTGAATTTTTAACACCGCGATCTTTGATAATTTTTACATTGAAATACATTCTCTGAAAATTGACCTTTAACGTTTTGGAGGTAAACAATTTTATTCACACCATTTTAAGAACAATATCTTTGCATTTAAAACGGAATCAAAAAAATATGTTGGACTTTGAGTAGCTTAAAAGTTTGGGCAATTATGTGTATATAATTTTTGACAATTCTAAAAAATTTTTCAATTTTCAAATCGCGATATTTTTAAATCGGAATGAGTTTCCATTGAAAAAGTCACTGATATGAGAAACAATTGGATATATTATATATGTGGTATATTTCATTAAAATCGGAGATGGTAAATCCGACTGCTGTCCGCTTTGACATGGATCTTCCTAGCTGATTTTCTGATAGAAGTGTTCGGTGATCTTCGATACGCTCTTGAAAGTTCATACTGAATTTTTAAATATTTGTTCACGTACTTTTTTTCTGTAAACATTTTGACAGAAATAACAGTTGAAAATTAACGATATAGAAAAGAAAATATTTAACATATTTTTATAAGCTAACTTGATTAACAAAATCATAAACGGAATTTTTTTAAGAACACATAGACTCCACTGCGGAACGTAGTATTTAACTGAGGGAGTTAAAATGGTTTTATGATACAATTTGTTATTTGAATATTTAGGGATGTTTGTAAAGATGTCGCAAAAGTTTAAAAATTATAGCAAAAAATTTCCGTATCTGTATCATTTATTCTATGTTAAACTGTATATTCATAATTGAAAAATATGAAATATTGAAATAATATATCAAAATATATAAATATGTATATACAAATATATTAGAAAAATAAACACAAATTTATAAATGTTACTTATAGACTATATGCCTACATTCATACATATATACCTGTATAGATAGATACGAGTAAATATACAAACTTGCATACTTACATACTTATACGTTTTTAAAAATATAAAATATGTACATAATTATTATATTTTATCTTCACTTGAACATTGTCATACACTGTGCATAATAAAAACATATTTAAAGATGGCAAAAATGACAAAAAAAAAATCATTTATATTTTTTTTTTTTTTGGCAAAAACCGCTAAAAAGAGACCTCAAAGAGAGAAAAACGTTTTTGGCCACAAATAAAATAATCATAAAAAGAAATTTACATTTGCATATTACACTCATATACACATATGTATGTATGTGCATATAATACAAATATATTACTTTTAGAAAAAGTACTCGAATATGTTAAAGTATTAGTGAATAGTGCAAGTACAATATGCAACCGAAATAGTGTAACGGCAACAGTGGTGGTAGCAATATGTAGTGGAAGCAATTGTACTGTTTGCCAATGGCTTTAAGGAATGATTTCTTTAGATATGAAGTGAGGCATAACTAAGTCTTGAACATAGTTACCATATAAGACCCACTTCCGAAATAATTTTCTTGGTTTTAAAATTAACAAACACAAACTGCGAAGCGTTTTGCTTGTCTGCAGATACACCCAGAGTCTCTTATGAAAATCGAATTTGCAACACCGAAACTGTAAATTTACAACCCTAATAAACAATATGAAATTAAATATTAAAACATAGGCTACAAAATGTATTTTTAAGAAATAACTTTAACAAATTTGTAACCAAAAACTAACTTTCCTCGAAATCCGCCAAATTCATGTTGGTCCGCATCTTAACAATCGATAAAATTTGCATTTTTAATCCTGATTATTCATACTCAAATTTTTATTTTATCAAAGATTTACTGAACAATTTTCTGATCAATTAGGGTCACGTAAAAAACATTGGTCTCGTAGTGGGATGCGAGTGGGATAGTATCAAAATAAATGTTCTAACACAAAAATTGTATGTCTTGACTTACAAAATATTTATTTTGATAGATATTCCACTCGTATCCCACAACGAGACCAAAAAGCTCCTAAAGGAATAGACCTAAGCTTTCTTTTGAGCAAAAAAAAATTTTAAAAAAAGTTCGATTTTGCCTAAAAAAAATAAAAAATTGTATATCTTGAGTTACAAAACATTTATTTTGCTATATATCCCACTCGCATCCCACTAAGCGACCAAATAGATCTTAAAGGACTAGACCCAAGCTTTCTTTTGAGCAAAAAAAATTTTAAAAAAGGGCCCATTTTAGAAAAAAGTTCGATTTTGAAAAAAAGTGAAAAATTGCATGTTTTGAGTTACAAAACATTTATTTTGAAAGATATCCCACTCGCATCCCACTAAGCCACCAAATAGGTCTGAAAGGAAAATATCCAAGCTTTCTTTTGAGCAAAAAAAAAAAATTAAAAAAGGGTCCATTTTGAAAAAAAAGTCAACAAAGTTTTTGATTTTGCAAAAAAGTCAAAAATTGCATGTTTTGAGTTACAAAACATTTTTTTTGATAGATATCAAACTCGCATTCCA
This sequence comes from Calliphora vicina, assembly GCF_958450345.1. Taxonomy (NCBI): domain Eukaryota; kingdom Metazoa; phylum Arthropoda; class Insecta; order Diptera; family Calliphoridae; genus Calliphora; species Calliphora vicina. The sequence continues at coordinate 28,260,799 of NC_088781.1, forward strand.
CTAAGCGACCAAATACGTCTTCAAGGAAAATATCTAAGCTTTATTTTAAGAAAAAAAGGGCCCATTTTGAAAAAAAAAGTTAAAAAAGTTTTTGATTTTGGAAAAAAAAAATATTAAAATTTTTTTATTTTTTTTTTAAATATTTTTTTTCGAAAGATTGAAGAAATAGCTATCTAAACTATTTCGAACACATTCTGCTAAGAACAATAGATAATAAGTTACATGGATGAGAAAAATCACATGTTTGGCCAAAATGTCAAATATATATAACTCACAGAGTTCTGGACCGATCTTATTGAAAAATTGTGTCTGAATTACTATCCAATAGGTCTAACCTTGGTGTAAATTTCATTCCGATCGGAAGACATCGATTTTAAAAGTTGGTTCACTTGACGTGAAATCCCCCATATATATTAGAGTGTCCCATAGAATTAAATTTTTTGATATATTGAAAGGGTACCCGCTGATATCTTTCGTATTGGCCTAAAATACCGCCAAATTTTTAGCTTGTGCTAAACCCGTGCCGACTTTCGATTTAGTTTTGAGGTGCATTTACAAGGGGAAAAATTATTTTTTTCAGTTTTTTTTTTAATTTTTGCCATCAAATAATTATTTTTGCAATTTAATTTAAAAGAATCGAAATGTGTACGTAATTGTCGTTCTAATGAGATACAAAAGACAAACATTGGTTAAAAAATGTTAAAGATATTAAAAAATCGCCAGGCCATTAACGTGTCTCAGGACACTAGAACAAGAAATTTAGGAACAAAATTAACATATTTTGATAAATATTAAAATAAAAGCACATTTTTACTTAAAATATAACCGTATTTATTTGTATATAAGTTTTTATCTTCATGTGATACATTTAACCTATTTGCAGGTATAACCAAAAAAAAATATTTTTTTAGCGGCAGTTTCAAAACTCCAATTTCAAATTTTTAAAAATTTTGTTAAACAAATTTTAGAATTTATTGATCATCACATGGAGATGTATTGACAACATAATAGGGAATAAAAATGTGAAAAAACTATGTCAATACCTCCTATAGTTTTTCCGTACCTGCGATATGAATTTTGCGATTTTTGAGAAAAACTATATTTTTGGCCATATTTTGGCGAATGAGCCCAATTTTCTAACTGTTATTAATTTTAAGTAAAATCTGTTCAGAATATTATAGTCCGGGTAATTTTAAATATATTCTGAAAGTTTTCCTAAAACCGGAAAACGTTAACCCTTAAATCGTAAAGGTCAAAGGTGAGATTTTTCAACATTTGGAATTTCTAATGGAAAGATAGCGAAATACAATTGTTGTTAGTCCAATGAAATAAAAATTGGACCCGGTATTATCAAAAAACTGGAGTAGGATGAGAAAAAATTTAATTTTAAAATTTTCAATTTTCGAATATCACCTAAACTATATGTAATAATTGATAGCTACGGTTTTTTATAGTTCTGGAACCTAAACGAAGAAATAAGATCGTTTTAAAATGTAAAAAACCCGAAGTGTCCAACTTTGGGAACCCATGGCCATGCCCCTGGTGGGCACATGAGGTCTAAATTCGAAACTTAAATTCGATAACACTTCCTCTTTACGCACGTCAAATTACAGATTTAGTTCCCTCTATATTTTTCTATACTTACAGTTAGCAATTTTGAAGATAATTTGCCATGTGTTATTTTCGACCTAAGGACGAAGCCTATTTTCGGTTCATTATTTCACCTAGCCCCCATACAAATTTCCTCCACAAATACGATTATATCAGTCATAAATGCTGGATTTATATAAATATCCACACAAGTTTTTCCACAAATAAGTTTTAAATACAAATTAATCTCACCTAAACATTTTGTAGAGATCGACCACATTAACGAGCATAAATCTCTTAAAAAAGTTGGTATCCAAATTAAATTTAACCGAAAGATGTTTTATATAGATATATAAATCACGAGACCTAATTTCATAGCGATCAATCCATAATTGATCATTGCTCCATATAAGACCCACTTCCGGAAATCACTCACAAAAATAAATTATTGAAATATGAAATGAAAAATGTTTTTGCCCATTGTAAGGTATTGAAAAGTATCTTTTGACGATCCTTTTTAATTTTGAATAGTAATGAACCTAAAATCATTAAAATACTTAAATAGTTCCTGAAAAAAGTAAGAACCTTCAACTATTGCCTAAAATCCTCATACAAATTATTCCTTTAAAAACTGATTCCCTACAAAAACAGTCAAAATTAAAACCCTAAAAAATATTTTACTTTTTTTTTGGCATTTTCATTAAAATCAAAACCAATGGATAAATTTAATCAAATACTGATGATAAAAATGTTGTTGGTTTCATATAAACACAGAGCTCTGGAGCTCATAGTGTGTTAGCGTTTAAATATCGGTGCATGTGATGAGATTTTGAGTAGAATATGAACACAGCCCGTAAAAGTATAAACCAAATACATACAAAAAAAAAATAAAAAACACCAAACAACTAAATTGAACCGAAAAGAGCTGAAAATCTCGAAAAAGATGTAATAAAAAACGGCAAAAAAAAATACAAAGAAACAAACGAATAGAACAAGAACTTTACACAGATTTTTTAATTCAATTTATTTACACACAGATGCCTCATTCTGCAACGAAAATAAAAAAAGTAAACATAGATACATCCATACATCCATACAGGCATGCTGCACTCACTCACATTTATAAAATTGAAATAAAATGAACACACGAATGCAATTTTATGAACATTTTTGTGTCTGTCTGCCTAACTGACGGACTGAATGAATGACTGACTGCCGTATGTCTGTCTGTCTGCCATTTCTATTCGTTTTCTTTGGATTTACACAATACATGTGCAAGCTCAACACTGTTCTCCTGTTCTGTTCTAGTGGTGCTCTCTGTAACTGCCTACGTATACACAGATACAAACAGACATACATTGCCCCCTGTGTTTATCTGTGTTCGAGTGGAGTATTATTTTCTTTCATTCTGTTCTTTCGGTTATTATTGTGTTGACTATAAAATGTATTTTTGGTGGCAAAAATAGCTCCCGGATTGTTTTCGATTTAATATAAAATGAAATTGAAAAAAACAGAAAACAGAAGAAAAAAAACAGAGCAACTAAAACAGTATAATGATTTTAGCGTTTTAAATACAAACCAAAAAAAACACAGAAGAATCCCTCAAAGAACAAATCCATATACATACAATATAATACAGAATGAGACCCACACAAACTGTTTAACATTTACTTTACAGATACATATTTGCATTTGTATCTTTTAGGTGTTTTCTATTTCATTTTTTTTTAATAAACGCTTTGACAGTTTACAAAAGCTACAAATGAAATCCATTTTAAATATAAAATAATTATAGTAGCAATAATTCGAGATTTACCCTAATGATATTTCAATTAAAATTGTTATTTGAATGAATTCTTCTTGAATACTAAATAAGTTTATCTAATATGTACTGCAGTTATGAAAATAAATTAAAAAAATAAATTTTAGCAAGTGTATCATAATACTTTTATTTGATTTAAAAACCGTAGAAAAATATATACATAAACACAGCCTCAAAATTGAGTAAAAACCACAAATTATTTGAATTTTTTTTTCCTAAAATCTATCCATCGATTAAAATTTAAAAGTTTTGGTTTGTTTGAGATTGGGCTGAATATTAGATTCGGTTCTAAAAAAAAAGATTTAAGTCGGACTATAATGATTTTCATGATCTTAAAAAAAAATCAAAAAAACCACTGGTATTTACACACTGTGCGTATGTATATGAGGCTGTGTGTATGTATAATATCCGCATGTTGAACAGGTTAATGAATTTTATTTATGAAAATTAATTAAACTTGAGTAAAACAAGTAAGAGAGTTATATTCGGCTGGGCCGAATATTGTATACTCACCATCAAAATGTGACAAAATATTTTTCTGATATCGGTCTTTGATCTATCTACCACAAAAATTGGTAGACAGATTTAGTTTCATAAAAAAACAATTTCTTCACGATATTCTTTAAACACACAAATTTTAAAAATTTTTAGGTAAACAAAATTTAAATGTTTTTTTTTTTCAAAATTGTTTGTTTTTAACTTTTTTCGATTTTTTTTTTTAATTTTTAAAAAAAAATTTTTTTTTAATTTATTAGTGAAAAAAAAATTGTTTAAAAATAAATTCGTGTTAAAAAATATTTTTCCCGATTTTGACCCATTGTAGGTCCAAATTACTATTGCCTTATATACATCGTTGCAATGGACTTGAAAATATATATTATTATCCATATTGTCTATATTAATAACTTAGTAATCCAGATATAGATCAAAAATAGGCCAAAAATCGAAGTTGTCCCGGTTTTTCCTTAAATCTCAGCCACTTGTGTGCGATATATTGATGTATCAATCATGTTTCTAAGTAATTTGGGGGCTATGGAAAGTTGATTTCAACATAAAAACTCAAAACGCAACGGACAAAACAAAGACACCCTCTTATAAGATGTTTAAAAATTTGACTCGGTACTGCATATTTGCAATGTGAGTTATCGGGAATCACAATGAATGGACTTAAAAATTCCAAAAGATAAAAATAAAGGAAGACGTAGTGTGCAAAATTTAAATTTTATACAGTTTATGTAAAAAAAAAACAATGCCAAGGAACAAGTACTCCAGTGAATTTAAAATTAAAGTTATTTAAGACTGGATGAAGAGCTTATATCACTACATGAATTGAATAAAAAATATTCAATTAACAGTTCAGATAATTCCAGGCTCGTTTAAAAATTGTTTAAGACTGGTCGCATATCACCGGTTCATTCTGGAGGTCGTTCGCGAAAAAAAAACACGATATTATGATTCCTTGATCAAAAGAGCAACACAAAAAGATCCTACAGCATCAGCTATTCAAGTACGAACAAGTTTAAGATTATGCGTTAGCGAAAGAACAATCCGTAGAAGAGTAGTAGAAGCCCGATTATTCAGCTGACGACCAGCAAAAAAACATTTCTATCAGCTAAGAACAAAGAAGTTAGACTGAAATTTGCCAAAGCTCACATCGACTGGAGTGTCCAAAAATGAAAGACAGTACTGTTCCCTGACGAATCCAAATACAACTTAAAATGTTCCGCTGGATAATGCGTGTACGCAGACCAAAAGGAGAAAGACTGAATCCTAAGTATTTCAAAGGAACAATTTAACATAGAGGTGGCAATGTAATGGTCTGGGGTTGCTTTTCTGGTCAAGGATTTGGGCCAAATCATAAAATTTATGGGATTATGGATCGGTTCATGTACCGTGATGTATTGAAAGCTTTAATGTTGCCTTATGCCAGTGAAGAGATGTCAATTATAAGAAGCTTCCAACAGGATAACCATCCTAAGCACCCCTCCAAAGTTTGTAAGACTTGGCTACAGAGCAATAAGATTCAAGTTCTTCATTGGCCTGGTCAATCTCCCGATCTCAATCCTATTGAGAACTTGTGGCACATTGTTAATATGAAAATAAATCGTGAAAATTGCTGAAATAAGGATCGAAAATTTTCACGATTTATTTCATGCAGTTAAAATAGCCTGGGAAGGAATATCCCAAGAGATGTTCTTGTGCCATCCAAAACAAAGGATTTGCAACAAAATAATTAATTCAATTTTTTTTTATAGTATATCCTTGAAGGGGTGCTTTAGTTTTGTCCGTTTCATTTTCTACCTTAAAATATTTTTTGATTTTAAGTTACCTCTTATAGAAAGGTTAACTTTGATTTTATACAAAAGAAATACCATATGAAAAAAATTCATTGAGGAGGTGCTTTAGTTATGGCCAATACTGTATACACCCTTGGTACTCATGGTGAAGGGTATACAAGAAATTTAAAAAAATAAGAGTGTTATATTCTGCTGTGCCGAATCTTGTATACCCACTATCAAAATGTGACAACAAAATATTTTTCTGATATTGGTCTTTGATCTTTCTACCACAAAAGTTTTCATCACGATATTAATAATAATAACACAATAATGAATGTCCAAGTCATTGCCTGAGCGTGACCTTTCACCATTTTTGTGCTGTTATTGTAGGTACTGTCATATTTTTTTATATTTTTATTACCTATTATATTCTCAATAAATTTCAATGTGATGATCAACAAATTCTGAAATTTTTTTAACAAAATTTTTAAAAACTTGAATATAGAGTTTTGAAACTTCCTGTGAATACCTGTGAATATGTTAACGGTATCCTACTAAGACAAAAACTTATATAAAAATTAGATTTTATTTTAATATTTTTCAAAATATGTTAATTTTGTTATTACATTTCTTGTTCTAGTGGCCTGGGGAATTTTTAATAACTTTAACATTTTTTAACCAGTTTTTGTCTTTTATATTTCATTAGAACGACAATAACGTAAACATTTTGATTATTTTAAATTAGATTACAAAAGTAATTATTTAATGGCAAAATTATTACAAAAACTGAAAAAATTGCAAAATTGTATGGGTGCTACGGGAAATCATGGACCGATATTGTCCATTTTCAATACCACACAAACCTTATCAACAGAGAGTATTTGTGGAAAATATCAGCCAGCTAGCTCCTTTCGTTTGGGCCTCATGGTGTTGTATAACCTAAAAGTGAGGAATTTTTTCCATTTTTAGGTTTTATTCTGGACTGTAAAACTTCACAACCACATGTGGCATAACATAGTCATGATAGAATATTACGGTTTCATGTCTGGCCGCATATTCTGGGTGTTTTTCGTCCAATTGCATTCGATTTCAGCAGCTCCCACCAAATACGGAGCATTCCCTTCACGCCATGGATATTTGGCTTTGGTGTCGATTCGGCTGGTTGGCCGGGCTTCACGTACGATCTCTTACGTTTCGAGTTATCGTAATGGATCCATTTTTCATCGCAAGTAATTATTCGGTGCTAAAGTGCTTTTCTTTTGAAATTACTGCTTGAGTAGCTTTTAATAATTTTGCCAGCTCTTGTTGAGTTTGACAATAATCTTCATGGCGTAATGCCTCCAAATTTTAAGGATTCTGCCTTAGAGGCAGCAGAGGATTATTTTTTGTCCCTCGTTTGATATGAAAAAATTTAATTTTTTATAATTTTGAAAAGGTTTTTTGGGATTGTGAGATTTTCTTTAAGAACTTCTCTATTTCCTACTCTTGTCTACTTTGTCTAGTGAAAAAAAAAACTATTTTATAGAGCGTTACAGTCAAAATTCATAATTTACAAACTAAGTAGCATGCAGTTTAAAACCTCTTTACTTTTTAACAATTTATTTTTCAACCAACCCCACAGTACTATAGTACAATAAAATATCAATATAAAATTTTATTGAAAATCTTTATTGGCAGATCTACAGTATTTGCTGAACACACCATAAGACAGAGGAGGGTGGAATGCAAAAAATCATACATATACAAGAACACATATCGCACTCGTAAAACTAAACAATATTTATTTATTTATGCTCACACACAAAGTGCACTTGACTCTCTGGCCGTCTGACTAGCAGTTTCACTAACAAATAGAAGACAGCCACATAGTCAGTCTCTAGATGTGACTGTTTTCACTCTCTGCTGCTGCCATTCTGGCATAAAATAATTCAATATTCGTAATAAAACAAGTGGCCTCTAGGGAAGTGTTCAAACATGACGACCTTAAGTAGACACATCATAATGTCAAACAGTCATTACATAAAAACTGAACAATACAGGCTGGCACGCAGGCAGGCACACATGCACAAACTGTGTTTCGATAGCGATGCGTTGGTATTTGTCACCTTAAAAACGCTATATAAAGGGTATTTCATTAAGCGTTTCCTAACTTTAAATTAAAAAAAAAAAACAAATTATGTGTGAGATATCATCGACATTTTTATTCGTTTGTAAGGCCTATTGATGCCATTATGTATGAAATATAACTTCGTGCAAATGTCCGAAGGGGCTTTTGTGGATGACGCGCACCCGAAATATCCAATTTCGTCTGACGCATAAATCAGTCCCTATTTGAAGACCCTTTACTACCGTACAAAGTTACATTATCATCACCAGAACCATCATTATCATCATTCTCAAGCTCTGCCAGCACATTCTTAGCATATGTTGACACATCCAAACATATATAAATGCAGACAGACAGACAGACATGCATCCATACCAATCGATATCAATGTGTAACCGTGCGTAAATGGACGAGTGTGTGTATGACTTCAATGATTATGAATATTGCTCCTTTTTTGCCATTGTCAGTCATGAATACATTTCATCCATACATCCATCCATCCAATCATTCATTCATCTGTACAACCATTTGAACACATACATCTATCTATTCAGTAAAAATATCAAATGATATAAATTTATAGATGTAGAAGACTTACAAAACAAAAGCATACATTTACAAATGGAGATATAATTCAAATAAGATGTTACTTGCAGGATAAAGAGTTTTAAATTGGGAAAATATTTTTTAGAAGAACATAAATACTTTAAATAAATTTTATAACGACACCAACATATAGAAGTGATAAATGGAATTTTCCTATGCAGGTTAATTATGGACCCATCTTCGAAATATTAATATTAGGTCGGTCGTCATGCAAAAAAAAAATAAAGTTGAGCCAGTCAGTGGTTTTAGTTTTGGCGGCACCAAAATCTTTATAGACCTGTGTTATTTGATTAAATGATTTCCTAGGGTGAACAAAGTAATTATGGGTTAGGTGCTGAAAAAAACTGTTCCTGTGCTTATATTTTTATTACTAATAATCGCATTAGCCCAAAAGTATTTAAAAACATAACAAAAATTACTAAAACCAAAGTGTCAATATTTCCCACCATAAAAAAAAATTTAACCAAAATGAGGTTGTTGTAACTTAAGACCAAGGCTAATAAAAATTTTATTACATTTGTTTTGGTTATATAATGACTCTATTTAATAATGTCGTTTCCCAGCAGTTTTGCAGACAGTAATTGTCACTAATGTCTGATCACATGGCTGACTACAATTTCACAGTCGTATAGAACAAAAAAGAGGGAAATAAATCTGTAACTTCTAAACAGTGAATAAAATTTTACATGCGCAAAGAGGAAGTATTGTCAAGTTTAAGTTTTGAAGTTTAACCTCATGCGGCCAGGGGTCCCCAAAGTAGGACACCTCGGGTATGTTACATTTTTACATTTTTAAAAGGATTCTATATCTACGTGTTCCGAATTCAAAAAATTACATATACAGTGGTTGACAAAACAATGGAAACTTTTCCAAATATTTCATTAGTGGCCTAAAATCTGAAATAATTTTTTAAAACAATTTTAACATTTTTGTAGTATTTTATTTGTATACTTTTATTAACTTAATTTAACAAAAAATAAAGGACATAATTAATTAAATTCTAAATATGAGAAAACAAAATTAAAAGATTTCTTTATTACGGCATTGACAAAACAATGGAAACGTAGGTATTATTTTAACAAATATGGTCTAAACTTTGCAATAACTCAATATTTTTTATAACTGCTTAACATCGACGATGCATTGAACCAATTAAAGAGTCAATGGTCTCCTTTGAAATATTTTACCATTCCCTTATAACCGCCTCCGATAAATCTTCCTTCCTTGTGTAATTTTGGGTCCTTATTTTACGATCTACAATTTCCCATAGATTTTCTATGGGGTTGAGATCTGGCGATTGGGAAGGATCCCTGGCAAATTGTAGACGAGCAGAACGGTTCTTTTTAGAAATGAGTGGTTTTTTCACAGGACGATAGCAACCAAGACCAGCCTCATTTGCCCTGAGACTAACTGTTCGCGTACTTATTTCTAATTTTAGGCTATTAACAACCTCTTGAGGAGCTATTTTTGGGAATTTCTTGAACTCTCTCGCTATTAAATTATCTTGTCTAAGACTAGTCTTACAAGGTCTTCCACCTAAATGTTGAGTTTTTACAGAACCGGTCTCACGAAATTTCTTCATAATTTTTGAAACTGCTGATTTATTTATTGAATATTTGTCACAGATACTTTTTTGTTTTAAACCAGCTTTAAAATCGTTAATTATTTTATTTTTTAAGTCTTCACAAATCTTAACTTTAGCCAAAGTTAGACGTTAACTTTGAAAAAAAGCAATTATCCGAAAAACTTAGAAAAAGAAATTGTGAAAAATTACCAGAATGTAAAAATAAAATAACTGTAAATAGGATGCTTTTTACATCGTTCTTTTAAATATTATTTTCGTTTTACACTTCTTTCTTGCAGAAGTTTAAAAGTTTCCATTGTTTTGTCAGTAGCGAAATAGTGAATATTTGTAATTTTGTTCCCTTTTTTCAGAATATAATTAATTATGTTGTTTGTTTTTCAGTTAATTTATATAAATAAAACTATACAAGTAAAATATTAAAAAAAAAGAAATTTTAAATTTTGGGCTACATATGGAATATTTGGAAAAAGTTTCCATTGTTTTGTCTGTATATACCACTGTATATCATTTCCTCGTCGAGCATTACAAAAAACCTATCAAGTATATCTTATATATTAGGAGATACTCGTATTTGAAAACTAAATTTTCAAATTTTTACCTACTTCAGGCGATTTTTCGCTAGTTTTTTTTAAAAAAAAAGTAAGTTGAAGAGCTAACTTTACAAAGTTTGAACATTTTTGGTACCGAGGGGACCAGGTCCATCCAAAAAACGCTGTTATCAAAAAACTGAAGTAAAACTGAATGGATAAAAATTTTGAAAATTTTGTTTTTAAATGAGAATATCTCATAATATAAGAGATACTTGATTGCTACGACTAGGAGATTCTATATGTACATTTTTTTTAATTCGGACCACAAGAAATATGATCGCATATTACGGGCGTTTTTCATAAAATTCTCGATTCAAATGAAGCAGTTGCATTCAGTATAGGTTCCATGTGATGGTCCGTCCAGATTTCAATAGCTCATAATAGATAAGACCTTTTTGCTCCCACCAAATACAGAGCATTAACTTAGCGCCATGGATATTTGGCTTCGGTGTCGATTCGGCTGGTTGGCCGGGCTTCACGTTCTCTTACGTTTCGGGTTATTGTAATGGATACATTTTTCATTGGAAGTAATGATGCGATACAAAACTGATTTTCTTTTATAGCGTTCAAGCATCATTTCGGACATGCACAATCGTCTTTCAAGGTCTATCGACCTATTGTCCCCAATTTCCCTGCTTTTGGATGAATCTTGCTGCTCGCAAACGTTTTGAAATTTCTGTTTGAGTAGCTCCCAATGATTTTGCCAGCTCTTATTGAGTTAGACAACAATCTTCATGGTATAATGCCTGCAATTCTTGATATTTAAACTTTTTTGACTGGCCTGGGCGATCTTTGTCTTCCGTGGCAAAATCACCACTTCTGAACTGAAAAAAACATTTCTCGTACGTTGAGACCGATGGAACACATTCACCATAAGCTTTGATTTGCTTCAGCGGCACTTTTTCACTTTTTATCTGCAAGTTTTGCTTTACTTCTTTATTTTGAAAAAAAGTGCCACAAAATTCGACATTTTCGAAGCAAAAAAAAAAGTAGTTATACGGGAATAGAAAACAAGTAAGAAAGTATGATCGGTCAAGCACGACCATATAATACCCTACATTAAGTAAATGAGCAAAAAAATGTTTCTTTTAAAATTTCAATAATTTATTTTCGTGAATGAATTTGGGAAGAGTGCTATGATGGGAGCTATGACTAATTATGGACCGATCGACATGAAATTTGGTTGTGTTATTTATGTCTATATGAAAGTTATTTGTGTTGAATTTTATGTATATACCAACATTTTTAAGAGATTTATACTCGTTAAAGATATTTTCGGAAGTGGGCCTTATATGAGAGCTATGACCAATTATGGATCGATCACCACGAAATTAGGTCTTGTGATTCGTGTCTATATTGAAGTTATTTATGTTGAATTTTATGTGTATATCAAAATTTTTAGGAGATTTATGCACGTTAAAGTGATTTTCGGAAGCGGGTCTTATATGGGAGCTATGACTAATTATGGACCGATCATAATAAAATTTGGCGACATAAATTTTGTATATATAAAACATATTTGGAGCAAAATTTGTGTAGATACCTATATAAATTAAAGATTTATAACGGATTAAATCCAATTTCGGGAGGACATTTGTATGGGGGCTAGGTGAAATAATGAAATTTTATCAAAATATCTTCAAAATTGCGACCTGTACTCTGCGCACAAGGTTTACATGGACAGCCAGCCGACCGACCAGCCAGACAGCCAGACGGACATCGTTTAATCGACTCAGAAAGTGATTCTAAGTCGATCGGTATACTTTAAGGTGGTGTAGGGTATAATTAAGATTATAGTAAGAATTGTGCTAAATTGTTGATAAATTCACTGAAATTTTTTTTGGTGGGATAAATTAGTCCCCTCGCATTTCACTGGTTGCATAGGCCAGATCATCAGGAAACCTTTTCCCAAAAGGCTTTAGAAAAACTAAAGATATTATACAAATCAAACTATAGAGTGCTTAAGTATACTTATATCCCAGGTAATCTAGCGCGTTTTGAAGTAATCGGTTATTGGAATGTCTGTGAAATGTCTTTTGAGGTTAGTTAGCTGCCGCTTAGCAAGCATACATATTAAAATAACTAGTTATGTAGCTAATTAAGTAAGCAAATAGTAAGGTAATTGAATCTATGTAACTGATATGTGAACTTTGGACCAGCTATTAGGCAGTCTATTTGTAATCAATGTAGGGTCAATGTTAAAATCCTAATATTACTGGTCATCCTAAATGATTGACAAATACTGTCCTGAATTTGTCAATCATTTAGGATGACCAGTAATTTTAGGATTTTAACATTGACCCTACATAGATTACAAAAATCCAGAACTGCTGGGTTATGTTGGCCTAACACACACACACACACACATGAACATATGTATGTGTTTGTGTATATATATATTTGTGATACATATATCCACAAAAAAATAATGTTCTCATTATTTTTATTTTTACGATCCTTGTATCAATTAAAATCTCATCATTAGTGTTGTGTAATTATTTCGAATTGTCGCAATTAATTTGCACATCATTAAATTCGTAATAAATGACTTTTTTTTGTGAGTCAAACAGCAGCATACAAATAAACCAAGCAACATCATCAGTCGTTTCACAAATACCCCTTAAATCCTATACTTCATTTTGATTTTATTTTTTTTTTTCTTTTTTTCCTACTCGTTTTGTATCTTTTCAAGTGACCTTTAACATCTAATACTAATTTACGATAATTTTTGTAGTAGCTGCCATTAAATAATGGATATAAACTGGGATTTGTTATATGGTTTTGTTGCTTTGTTTTTCTGTTTTGTTTTTTGTATATAAAATTGAATATTTGTTTAAAGCCAACAGAGACATTTTAATAGGACGACATTCATTCATTCAATATCCATATGTAGGACATGTTTGTTTTAACAAAACAATACGACAAATAGTGTTGTAGTCTTGTACAAGTACAGAGCAAACATATGTAACACATAAGATAAACAAATTTTACATAAGGAACATTTTGTAATCGGAATAATGTACACATGTATAAATTCTGGTTAACTTAGATTTAACTACATACATGGCAGGGTAGTAGGTAGGTAGCTAAGGACTAGAGTTAAGTATGTATATTAAATAGATAGTCACATAAGATAAATTTATTAAAAAGGGGATAGTCGAAATGACATGGTCTGGAATGGATAAAAAAATTACATAAGTTTGGAAGTTTCTAAGAAAAACAAATAATTATTTGATGATCGCGTCTTAGATACACTCTTTTCATTTTTACATAAGTCATGACTTTTGTATATTCTTTTTTTTTCAAAGGCTCCTTTTCGTAAGTTCTTAAAAAGAAGCTAAATTGTTACTGAAGCGATTCGGGTTAGCTCTTGTTTTCGAGATATACCGTTATTTCGAAAATGGAGGAGGTTGCACAATATATATTCGCGTAGCTCAAAAACTGTTTAGCTTATTAAATAAACTAACAAAACCGAAATTTCTCTAAAAATGTTCAAATTTTTACAAAATCCGATCCCCAGTCCACTTTCTAGAGGAGACGGGTAACAATTAAATGTCATATTATCAAGATTTCAACAAATAAGTTTCTAATTTCCAATGTTTGGTTTTTAATGATTTTAGATTTTTGTAAAAATAATCACTATTTTCGACCATTGTCTAAAGTTGTGTGCACGTTTCTACAGTTAAATTTTTTATTGGTAAGTAATTTTTAATATAAGTTCTTAGGAAATAACTTTGAGCCAAATTTAAAATAATTAAGCTCCATTTTTCAACTAGCGCAACAATTTTTTATATATTAGTTTGAAGTTTTTTAGAAATAAAAGGATAATTATAAAAACATTTGTGAACAACTATTACCGAAGCCGTTTCCAAATGTTAGGAGCAGTGCAATGTTTTGCAAACCAGAGATGGTGGACACCCGGTAACTCACCTTATATTCCAACAGGGATCCTGTTCTATTTGATCGTACATCATTTTGAAATTGGACCAGTAGTTTAAAAGATACATATTTATTATCTCTTTCAAATTGCAAACCAATTCTTACATTGGCCAAAGAAAATATACTTGAGCTAGAGGTTTTTCTGGCCCTTAGTTATTTCTAAATATTAATAAAAAGTTCTGTAAAAACTATTTGTAATATTTTTGATAATTTTTATCATATTTTACCAGAGGTGGTAATGAAAGGCAAATAAGTGGATATTTTTGGATGGAAATAAATCTATCATTGATAAGATATAGAAATTGGAGCTCAAAGTTTACCAAAAAAATATATGAATCTCAATCTAGCTGCCGTTAATTGCAATTTTAGACCGTAATTTGTAATTAATACTGAAGAAATGTGTATAGAAATTGAATAATTTCATGAAAACAAACAACAAAGAATATTTTTTTAAAAAAGAAAGTTATTCTTTCTAAACTGTTCGAGCATCCAACTATGAAGCCCATACGATTTTAGAGTTTTTCAACGCCCCTTAAATTTCATGCATTTCCCTAAAGCGAAAAAATGTCCGAATGTTTTTAAACTAATGCGAACTAAGGGTTTTTGAACTTTTTTAAATAGAAAAGAGTTTCATTTTAATTTTTTCGGAAAAAATTCAAATGTTCAACTTTTGCTTTTTGAAAAAAAAAATTCTACGGTTCAATTCCTAACACTTTTTTAAAATGGTATTTGTGGAAAGTGTTATGAGAATATAGATTGAGATCTTTTTTGAAAATGTTTGTGAGTTGGGGCGGGGGGGTTTATCAGAAAAGAGGGGAGGGGGTATTGCCAATTTTTTAAAAAATCTTATTTTAGCAGCGGGGTCTCTACACAAAGTTTTATGATGCTTTATGATGATTTTGCCGCAATTTTGGCTTTTGGACACATAATGAATTGTTTTAAATTTTTAGCTTTTATTATGAAACATTTATACACTATCAATTTATTCAAATTACTAGCCATGTTAGCTATGATATTTTCCCATTTTTCTGGCGACATATGGATTCCGAGTCAAAGGAACTGCGAATCTTTTGAGACCTAAACGAATCAACCCAATACGGGAAACTCTATTCCAAATTGAAGCAAATTGAAAAAAAATACCAGAGAGAGCGTTCTGCTTCGATCGAAAAAAATAGTAGACGGGGAGGACAAGGTCAGGACTATATGGCGGGTGAGCCAAAACTTCTCAATCACTACCTTCTAAATAGTTTTAAACAGGTATTTTAACATGTGGCCGAGCGATGACATGATGGAATATTACGGTTTCTTGTCTGGACGCATATTCTGGGCGTTTTTTAGCCAACGCTCTCGTCAAACGAATCAGTTTCGATTGGTACAGTTTCATCGTGATACTCTGCTCCCACAGAATACAGAAAACTACCTTAGCACCATGGATATTTGACTTTGGTATCGATTCGGCTGATTGGCCGGACTTCACATACTATCTCTTCAGCTTCGGGTTATCGTAATGAATCCATTTTTCATCGCAAGTAATGATTAGGTGCAAAAATTACTTTTTTTATAGCGTTCAAGCATAATTTTGGACATCCAAAATCGTCTTTCATGTTCTCTCGGCTTCAATTCGTATGGTACCAAATTTCACCCAATTTTTGGATGAATCCTGCTGCTTACAAAAGTTTTAAAATTGGTGCCTGAGTTGCTCCCAATGATTTTACAAGCACTTGTTTAGCTTTACAACAATCTTTATGGAGTAATGCAATTCTTGGTCTTAAAACGTTTTTCTCTGGCCTGATCGATATTTGTCCTCCGTGTCAAAATTACAATTTCTAAACCGCACAAACCATCTCATGCACGTTGAAACCGATGAAATACATTTACCATAAGCTTCGGTGAGCAATTGGTGTGCTTCAGCGGCACTTTTTTCAAATTAAAGATGTTAAGCTATGTTATTAAATCTACCCTTCAGGAGACTCTGTCTTCTTGTCTTCTTTTGAATTATTTAACGTATTTTAGTGAATGTGAAATTTGGAAAAAAAAAAGCGAGAATCAAGTCTTTAAACATTTCCCTTGCTTTGTTACAGCATTGACTTTTAGGCGGATTTATTCATGTAACAATATCAAGTGTTTACAAATATACAAATGATGATACCAAGTACTCGTGTCATCTACATATAAATACAAACATACCCGGCAGTCCATGAATGCACAAATTCGTTCGACACTTAAAAACACCAAATTACTAAAAATCATAGTAATTCCTTAATGAAACGATTCCACACAATATGTTTAAGGATACCAAAGAAATCAACTAAAGTGTTGTAGATATAGCTATAACTTAAAACTGCCGGGTATCCAAACACACACGCACATCGGTTCATGCAACATATAGTAGACAAACACATGTACAAATAAACTTGCAATGTGAGTATGACATCTTAACGAACGATTTAACATGAAGAAAACAATAAATATTGATTCTTTACAATTTAATTGCTGCCACTGACTTTACTGTTTGTTGTTGCTGCTGCTGGTGCTGCTACTGTTGTTGTTGTAGTTGGTTGAATAAGCATGTTGTTCTGTTGTTGTTTCTTTTTTGTTTGTTAAAGTCTGCCAATACTTTATGTGAGATTATTGTATTTTGTTTTTTTTTCTGTTTTTATATTTCTGAAATAAACAAAAATAAACACACAAAAAAAAGACCCACACTATCCAACCAACTACAAAACGCACATACAATTGTTGTTTACTTCCGCGAGGGTGGGGGGCATTTGCTTTCAAATGGCCTGTAAAGAAAAAAACGCAGGCTGCATGCACAAACATACAGCAGCACAACAAAACTCCTGGAAAGCCATGTGGTACTTTTTGAAATTAAACAAAAAAAAAATAGTAGAATGTGAAATTTCAAAATAAAAACGAGAAAAAACAAACATTAAAACACAAAAAAATTGTAGTTCTAAGTGAATGATTTTCTAAAATATGGAAATTGTTCAAGTGCAAAAGTGAAATGGCCAGAATTTAATATTAATCTTCTAAATGGTATTTAGTTTCCAGTTGAATTTTGTACAAATATTGAAAACGAAAAAACACATTATTACTAAAATAATGAAATTTTCGTTTTCGAAATAACTTGACCCAGTTATTTAATATCGATACATTTGACTAATTAATAAACATTTTGTGAAAAATATTTATAAGAGTTTTTTTCTTTAGCAGAAAAAATATTTTCTATAAGTTATATATTATTGATCTATAAGTTATATATGTATTATATCCTACTCTTAAGTGATTCAAATAGTTCATTAAGTAAAATGCTATCCCAACATTCAAGCAATTTGAAATTACTTGTATGTTGGGAAGGTAATTGTAATATTTAAGTTAGTTTACAATTACAATAATATGGAATTCAGCTAGATGAATTTGTAAAAAACCAATATTTTTAAATATAATTCGGAAATTTTGCTAAAAAAAATGTAATTCGGGGTTGAACAATAACCTCTCGTTTTATAGTTAAATCTCTGTTCTTATTCGTACTGCTCTCTTCTTATACCCTTCACCATGAATGGCAAGGGTATATAGTATATAAGTTTGTCATTGCGTTTGTAATTTCTACATTTTTCATTTGCAACCCCGAAACTTTTCGTCGCCCCCAAATAACTTACATACATTATTCATACATCAATATATCCGCTATAGACCCGCTTCGGTTGCAATAAGATATAAGGTAAAAAGCGGGACAACCTCGATTTTTGATCTACATCTGGATTCATTAATATAGACAATATGTACATTAGAGTGTCCCTTAGAATGAAATGTTGAATCGGTACCCACTGAATACTTTCACAATGACCTAAAATACTACCAACAATTGTTTTAGCTTGTTCTAAGAAGCGCAACCCGTGCCGCTCAAAGTTTTGAGGTGCATTTTCAGGGGGGAAATATGCAATTCTTTCAGTTTTCGGAAAAATTTTGCCATTAAAAAATTACTTTTGCAATTTAATTTAATAAAATCGTAATGTGTACGTAATTGTCGTTCTAACGAGACATAACAGATAAAAATTGGTTAAACAATTTTAATGTTATTAAAAATTCGCCAGGCAATTAATGCGTCTCAGGCCACTAGAACAAGAAATTTAGCAACAAAATTAACATATTTTGAGAATTATTAAAATAAAAGCTCTTTTTTACTTAAAATATATCCATCTTTACCTTAATAGCATTTGGAGTCCAAATGACCCGGATAGAAAGACAAAATTTCATATTTAACTACAGTTTTATATATATAAAACAAGTAAGAAAGTATGGTCGGTCAAGCCCGACCATATAATACCCTATACTAAGTAAAAGAGCAAAAACATTTTTTCTTTAAAATTTCAATAATTTATATTTTTGAGTGATTTTCGGAAGTGGGCCTTATAAGGGGGCTATGACCAATTATGGACCGATCGCCATGCAATTAGGTCGTGTGATTTATGTCTAACCAATCGTAACAAAATTTGGTGACATGAATTTTGTATATGGGGCATTTCATGTCAAGTGAACCAACTTTTGAAATCGATGTCTTCCGATCGGGATGAAATTTGCACCAAGGTTAGCTCTATTGGATAGTAACTCAGACACAATTTTTCAACAACATCGGTCGAGAACTCTCTGAGTTATAGGGGGTAAAATTTTGACAATTTGGTCAAACAGGGGTTTTTTCTTATCCATGTAACTTATTACCTATTGTTCTTAGCAAAATGTGTCCCAAATAGTATAGATAGCTATTTCTTCGATCTTTCGAAAAAAAATATTTAAAAAAAAAATAAATAATTTTTAATATTTTTTTTCCGAAATCAAAAACTTTTTTGACTTTTTTTTAAAATGCGTCCTTTTTTTTTTTTTTTTTCTTAAAATAAAGTTTAGATATTTTCCTTGAACACCTACTTGGTCGCTTAGTGGGATGCGAGTGGGATATCTATCAAAATAAATATTTTGTAACTCAAAACATAAAATTTTTGACTTTTTTTGCAAAATCAAAAACTTTGTTGACTTTTTTTTTCAAAATGGACCCTTTTTTAATCTTTTTTTTTAGGTCAAACAAAAGCTTAGATATTATCCTTGAAGACCCTTTTGGTCGCTTAGTGGGATGCGAGTGGGATATCTATCAAAATAAATATTTTTTAACTCAAGACTTACAATTTTTGACTTTTTTTTTTGCAAATACGATTTTTTTTCCAAATGGGCCCTTTTTTAAAATTTTTTTGTAGTCAAAAGAAAGCTTAGGTCCATTCCTTTAAGATATTTTTAGTCCCTTAGTGGGATGCGAGTGGGATATCTATCAAAATAAATATTTTTTAACTCAAGACTTACAATTTTTGACTTTTTTTTTGCAAAATCAAAATTTTTTTCCAATATGGGCCCTTTTTTAATTTTTTTTTTGCTCAAAAGAAAGCCTAGGTCCATTCCTTTAAGATATTTTTAGTCCCTTAGTGGGATGCGAGTGGGATATCTATCAAAATAAATGTTTTAACACAAAAATTGTATGTCTTGAGTTACAAAACATTTATTTTAATAGATATCCTACTCACATCTTCCTAAGTGACAAAATAGGTCTTAAAGGAAAAGACCTAAGCTTTCTTTTGAGCAAAAAAAATTTTTAAAAAAAAGTCCCATATTGGAAAAAAATTTCGATTTTGCAAAAAAAAATTTAAAAATTGTATGTCTTGCGTTACAAAATATTTATTTTGATAGATATCCTACTCGCATCCCACTAAGGGACTAAAAATATCTTAAAGGAATGGACCTAAGCTTTCTTTTGACTACAAAAAAAATTTTAAAAAAAGGGCCCATTTGGAAAAAAAATCGTATTTGCAAAAAAAAAAGTCAAAAATTGTAAGTCTTGAGTTAAAAAATATTTATTTTGATAGATATCCCACTCGCATCCCACTAAGGGACTAAAAATATCTTAAAGGAATGGACCTAGGCTTTCTTTTGAGCAAAAAAAAAATTAAAAAAAGGGCCCATATTGGAAAAAAATTTTGATTTTGCAAAAAAAAAGTCAAAAATTTTAAGTCTTGAGTTAAAAAATATTTATTTTGATAGATATCCCACTCGCATCCCACTAAGGGACTAAAAATATCTTAAAGGAATGGACCTAAGCTTTCTTTTGACTACAAAAAAAATTTTAAAAAAAGGGCCCATTTGGAAAAAAAATCGTATTTGCAAAAAAAAAAGTCAAAAATTGTAAGTCTTGAGTTAAAAAATATTTATTTTGATAGATATCCCACTCGCATCCCACTAAGCGACCAAAAGGGTCTTCAAGGATAATATCTAAGCTTTTGTTTGACCTAAAAAAAAAGATTAAAAAAGGGTCCATTTTGAAAAAAAAAAGTCAACAAAGTTTTTGATTTTGCAAAAAAAGTCAAAAATTTTATGTTTTGAGTTACAAAATATTTATTTTGATAGATATCCCACTCGCATCCCACTAAGCGACCAAGTAGGTGTTCAAGGAAAATATCTAAACTTTATTTTAAGAAAAAAAAAAAAAAAAAAAAAAAGGACGCATTTTAAAAAAAAGTCAAAAAAGTTTTTGATTTCGGAAAAAAAAATATTAAAAATTTTTTATTTTTTTTTTTAAATATTTTTTTCGAAAGATCGAAGAAATAGCTATCTATACTATTTGGGACACATTTTGCTAAGAACAATAGGTAATAAGTTACATGGATAAGAAAAAACCCCTGTTTGACCAAATTGTCAAAATTTTACCCCCTATAACTCAGAGAGTTCTCGACCGATGTTGTTGAAAAATTGTGTCTGAGTTACTATCCAATAGAGCTAACCTTGGTGCAAATTTCATCCCGATCGGAAGACATCGATTTCAAAAGTTGGTTCACTTGACATGAAATGCCCCATATATAAAACTTATTTGGAGCGTAATTTGTGAAGATACATTTATAAATTAAACCTTTATGACCGATAAAGTCCAATTTCGGAAGGACATTTGTATGGGGGCTAGGTGAAATAATGGACCGATTTCAGCCAGTTTCAATATGCTTGGTCCTTGGGCCGAAAAAATAATATGTACCAAATTTGATCGAAATATCTTCAAATCTGCGCACAAGGTTTACATGGACAGCCAGCCAGACCGACGGACGGACGGACGGACATTGTTTAATCGACTCAGAAAGTGATTAGACTAATATTTTTGGGCGTTACAAACATCTGCACAAACGCTGCATTTTGTATGGATACTGAAATTCTGTAGGCATTTATTGACCATAGCAACATATTTCAGGAAAAAATTTGTATGGGAGCTAGGAGAAATCATGAACCGATTCCTATAATATTCAACAGAGTTAGTCCTTTATTACGAGTGTAAAATTGTATGGTGTAATCTGCAATATACAGTGGTTGACAAAACAATGGAAATTTTTCCAAATAGTCCATATGTAGCCCAAAATTTAAAATTTTTTTTAAAAATAAATTTTTTTTTTTTTAGTATTTTACTTGTATAGTTTTATTTATATAAATTAACTGAAAAACAAACAACTTAATTAATTATATTCTGAAAAAAGGGAAAAAATATTCACTATTTCGCTACTGGCAAAACAATGGAAACTTTTAAACTTCTGCAAGAAAGAAGTGTAAAACGAAAATAATATTTAAAGAACGATGTAAAAAGTATCCAGTTTACAGTTATTTTATTTTATTTTTAAATTCTGGTAATTTTCCACAATTTATTTTTCTAAGTTTTTGGGATAATTGTTTTTTTCAAAGTTAACGAAAATGGCTAAAGTTAAGATTTGTGAAGACTTAAAAAATAAAATAATTAACGATTTTAAAGCTGGTTTAAAACAAAAAAGTATCTGTGACTAATATTCAATAAATAAATCAGCAGTTTCAAAAATTATAAAGAAATTTCGTGAGACCGGTTCTGTAAAAACCCAACATTTAGGTGGAAGACCTCGTAAGACTACTCCTAGACAAGATAATTTAATAGCGAGAGAGTTCAAGAAATTCCCAAAAATAACTCCTCGAGAGGTTGTTAATAGCCTAAAATTAGAAATAAGTACCCGAACAGTTAGTCGCAGGGCAAATGAGGAAAACCAGTCATTTCTAAAAAGAACCGTTCTGCTCGTCTACAATTTGCCAGGGATCATTTAAACTGGTCGATACAGAAATGGAATACTGTCCTCTTTTCCGACGAATCCAAATACAATTTAAGAGGCAGTGATGGGAGAACATTTGTAAGACGACCAAAGGAAAAAATATTAGATCCAAAGTACACAAATAAGACTGTAAAGTTTGGCGGTGGCAATATTATGGTATGGGGATGTTTTTCAGGGCAAGATATGGGCCCAATTCATATTATAAAAGATACCATGACAGGTATAGGATACAGAACCATATTAACGATGTTATGTATCCATACGCTGAGGAAAATATACCCTAGTTTGGAGATTCCAACACGACAACGATCCGAAACACAGCTCTAGGGTTGTAACCGAGTGGTTACAATCGCCGGATCTCAATACCATAGAAAATCTATGGGAAATTGTAGATCGTAAAATAAGGACCCAAAATTACACCAGGAAGGAAGATTTATCGGAGGCGGTTATAAGGGAATGGCAAAATATTTCAAAGGAGACCATTGACTCTTTAATTGGTTCAATGCATCGTCGATGTGTAGCAGTTATAAAAAATAAGGGATACCCAACAAAATATTGAGTTATTGCAAAGTTTAGACCATATTTGTTAAAATAATACCTAAGTTTCCATTGTTTTGTCAATGCCTAAATAAAGAAATCTTTTAATTTTGTTTTCTCATTTTTAGAATTTAATTAATTATGTCCTTTGTTTTTTGTTAAATTAAGTTAATAAAAGTATACAAATAAAATACTACAAAAATGTTAAAATTTTTTAAAAAATTATTTCAGATTTTAGGCCACTAATAAAATATAAATTTGATTTTGAAACATCTGTATAAATATAAATTTATTCAAAGTATTTTCCACCGACAGGTATCACAGTAGCCGTACACAGTAGATATACAGACGGACGGACATAGCTAGATCGTCTAAAATCATATGAGAACCCAGAACATATATGTATAGTAATGTGGGTCTGCGACAAATATTTTGATGTGTTACAAACATAATGGCAAAATCAATATACTCCCATCTTCTTTGATGATGGGTATAAAAATAAAATTAGGCAAGTACGAATCAGTAAGTCAATTTACTTTCTTTTTTGTGATGTATCCAGAAACAGATAAATTAACAAAAAAAAATTTCAGAAATTTAAAAGACATTTATTTGAATTGCCTTACAATTGGACTATTTACTTTAACTTTTTCACCCCAAAATATATGTGCTTTCCTCAAGATTTCAATAAAATAATAACAAACTAACTTATAATCAAATCTTTTTAAGGAGTTAAAAAAAATAATATAAATTATGAACTTCTTTATGAAAAGTGATATATCACTTAAAACTTAAAAACTTTCAACATTAATCCTTCAAATTAACTTGTTAAAATAAAACTATACGCATCTAGATAAAGTTGCTAATGGCAACATATAAATTTGAAAGAAAAATTCAACTTTTTTGTTGTTTTTTTTTTTTGTCAGTTTTTTTTTATTGTAAGTCTTAATAATTTAAATAAATTTTAGCACCGAAAAACAAGGCATAAAGTGTTTGACTACATAAAATGCAACCAACCGCAACAACACTTTTCCACCTCAAAGTCAATGCAATGGAAACTGTGTTAATTGAATTATATCATACTTGAACAAACAGACACTAACACACACACACAGATACACACAAACAAACACCTGTACACACACTCACTTACATATGCTTGCAACATTTTTGGTAGCTATGAATGAGTGCTACGAACGAGTGCAACCAATTTAATCGTACAGTGTCGAGTGTAGCTGGGGAGGCAGGGTGAGAGTAGTCAGGTAAAAGTTTCAAAAGTTTTTTCATTTATACACATGTACTAGTGTATCTTGTATAATTTCCTTGGCAGTGGGTAGATAGATAGTCTACACACATTCATATTTTATATTTTTGTTTGAATAAATGTCTGTCTGTCCGTTTTTTCTTTATATACATTCAAATATCCATACATACATATGTATGTATTTATGTATATATCAAGTTGTGTATTTGCTGTAATTAAAATACCAAATATTTGTTCAGGTAAATAACAATATTTTCACGCCGAAAAAACAAAACAAAGTGATTTTTAGTGCAAAAAAAATGTGTAGCAAGTACAATATAAAAAATGTATTTTATATTTATATGTGTTAGATATGCTGCAGAAATGTTCGAGGGGGTGGTGTGTGCCAGCACATTGAAGCTGAAGGTCTGTGCGAACATAAAAAAAACACAAACAAACACACGAAAAAATTGCAATCATTGACGCAGAATGTTTACAGCAACATTTCTTTAACTTTCTAACCTGGCTTGGTCTCTCCATGGATGTCGTTTTTTTGCAGCTTTCGAACCAAAAAAAAAAAACTTGTTAAAAAGTTTTTTGCTTAAAGTTTTGGTAGAAAATGAAATAAATATTTGCCTTCATGTTAGAGAGACGCCAAAGGGTTGTAGTATTCTACGCATACATAGAAAGTCAAATTTGTGTTTTCGAAAGTAACTAAATATAAAGTAGCGCGGATCAGAATAGTTGGAGAAGCTACTGTTGGAGAGGGAGTTATATTCTATACTTCTAAAAAATTAATTTGCTTTCTTTGTTGTAATGAAAATTTAAGAAAAATGTGTTTTCTAAAGCTATGCTTACACTGCCAGAGTGAAAAGTCAAAATTGTTCTCTTAAAAATAGTTTTTGTATTTAATTTTCCCATGTACGTTTAATCTATATATGTAAAACCCACGTCATCCCGATCGATCGGAATGAAATTAACACCAAGGTCTAAACAAGATCATTCAAGAAGTCTATGAGTTGGAGGGGGTAAAAATTTTACAGTTTGGCCAAACAGGTGTTTTTTTCTCATCCTTGTAACTTATTACCTATTGTTCTTAGCAAAATTTGTCCCAAATAGTTTAGATAGCTATTTCTTCAATCTTTCGAAAACAAAAAAAAATGTTGGACTTGTTTTTTGCAAAATCAAAAACTTTTTTCTCAAAAGAAAGCTTAGATATTTTCCTTCAAGACCTATTTGGTCGCTTAGTGGGATGAGAGTTGGAGATCTATCAAAATAAATGTTTTGTAACTCAAGACATACAATTTTTGATTTTT
Source organism: Calliphora vicina (assembly GCF_958450345.1). Taxonomy (NCBI): domain Eukaryota; kingdom Metazoa; phylum Arthropoda; class Insecta; order Diptera; family Calliphoridae; genus Calliphora; species Calliphora vicina. The sequence continues at coordinate 28,286,557 of NC_088781.1, forward strand.
TTGCAAATTCAAAAACTTTGTTGAATTTTTTTTTCAAAATGGAGCCTTTTTAATTTTATTTTTTTTTTTTGCTCAAAAGCTTTTTTGCTTTAAGAGCTTTTTAGTCTCTATGCGAGTGGGATATCAATCAAAATAAATATTTTGTAACTCAAGACATACAATTTTTGATTTTTTTTTGCAAAATCGAACTTTTTTCCAAAATGGTCGTTTTTTTATATACAAGATATACAATTTTTTGTTGCAAAATCTAACTTTTTTTCAAAACGGGCGCTTTTCATTTTTTGCTAAAAAGAAAGCTTAGGTCTATTCCTTGAAAACCTTTTTGATCGCTTAGTGGTATATCTATCAATATAAATATTTTGTAACTCAAGACATAAAATTTTTGATTTTTTTTGCAAAATCGAACTTTTTTTCCAAAATGGTCGTTTTTTAAAAAAAAAACTATGCTGCTAAAAAGAAAGCTTAGGTCTTTTCCTTTAAAACCTATTCGATCGCTTAGTGGGATATCTATCAAAATAAATCTTTTAACACAAAAATTGTATGTCTTGAGTTACATACAAAACATTTATTTTGATAGATATCCCACTCGCATCCCACTAAGCGACCAAAAAGAAATAGACCTAAGCTTTCTTTTGAAAAAATAGGCCCGATTTTGCAAAATAAAAGTCAAAAATTGTACATATGTCTAGAGCAGTGGTGCCCAAAACCACAATTCCCTAGCACGAGCATGAGTTTTTAGCTTAGGGGATGTTGTGTATGTCGTTAGTTTTTCTGTAACGTTGCCGTTCTGTTGCGGATGAATCCGTTGAAAACAGAATCTTGTCCGCAACGTTAAGTGACAGCTATAACAGCTGATATCATATACAGACAAAAATGCTAAGAATATGAAAGCAGTGGTGCCAACATTTTTTGAAAGGGAAATATTTATTTTTTTACAAAAAAAAATAAAATATTTTCAAAAAAACATTGAAATTTAATAAAATAAATATAAATTTCTTCTAAGGTATGTAAAAAAATTTGTTTAAGTTTAATCATTAACAAGCAATATTTGTATTTATTTATAAAAATGTTCACAATAATATGTTGACGGTCTAAATACAAAAAACACTAAAAATAGTAACAAAATCACCAAGTTGGCTTTTTGGTATTTATTTTAAAAACAGCTGATACGATCTTACGGAAAAACTAGCTACAATATAATAGCATTCAGAACGGCACAGAACAGAAACGTTACAGAACGCAAAGACTAATGGAGCCTTTATAGGGCAAGAAAATTCTGCTGACTTTGATACACATACACTATAAGCTTACTTGTGTGTTTTCTTATAATGATCATGTGTTTGTTGCTTTGATTTCATCTCAGAGAACAAAATCAAATCAAATTCTCCGCTGTTATACCAACACAACCAAAGCTTTGATGGTATGTGTTTGGGCACCACTGGTCTAGAGTTACAAAATATTTATTTTGATAGATATCTCACTCGCATCCCACTAAGCGACCAAAAGCCTTTTAAAGGAATGGAACTAAGCTTTCTATTGAGCAAAAAATAAAAAAGAGCCCATTTTGAAAAAAAAGTTAGAAAGAAAATGTTAATTTCTAGAGTCTGTAAGCTTTATCTAAATCAATTTCTTATAATTTGTCGATGTTTGACTGAATGACTGCTCACATAAAAACAGAACTATTTTTATAACATGAATATCTGGTGAAAATTTTCCTACCCATTCATTCTAAATATTTTTTAACAGGTATTGCAACTGTGGCCGAGCTTTGTCATGATGGAATATTAGCGTTTCCTGTGTGGCCGCATATGTACAGAGAATTATCCTAGCAACATGGATATTTGGCTTTGGCATCGATTCGGCCAGATTTTTCATCACAAGTAATGATTCGGTGCAAAAATGATTTTCTTTTCGGACACGCTAAATCATCTTTCAAGATCTCTCAGCTTCAATTCGTATTGTACCCAATTTCCCCGCTTTCGGATGATTCCTGCAGCTTGATTTTTATTTTACAAGTTCTTGTTGAGTTTTATAAAAATCTTAATGGGATAATGCCTTCAATTCTTGGTCTTCAATCTTTTTTGGCTGGCCTGGACGATCTTTGTATTCCGTGTCAAAATCACCACTTCTGAACCCCAAATAAGCTTTGGTGAGAAATCGTTTTTTCTTCAGCGGTACTTTTTTTAAATTAAAGTAAAACTTTCCGTATATGATGTCTTTGTTGGTACAAAATTCGACATTTTCGAAGACTTTGTTGTTTACACCATGATACAATAATTGTAGAAGGTAGAATCACTAGGGAGAGTTTCCAATATTTACCCCTATAATGTCAAACTCTGATTTTGATTTTTTCATATTTTTTTATATTTTCTTTTGGTTGACGTTACAAGAATTGTATAATTGCGAATTTATTTTCTACTGAGTGTACCTTGTATTGTTGTATCATGGTTTACACTATAATCTTTAATAACTAACAGAGAATAAATGACAGATATAAAAACAAAAATACGCCATTTATTGTAAATCCCGCATTTGTAAGACATACACAAATATAATTTTTAAAAAACGAAAGATTCAAATTTTGGTACTAGTTTAAGAAACTAAAAAAACAAACATCATTAATAATAAACTAAAAATTTTAGAACTTCGAAATAGATTGTAATTAAATTTTTATTGTATACAAGTTTTTATTAATATTTAAAAAAATTTAAAATATGCAAAAATATACGATAATGTAGAAAAACTTAAGTCGAATATCCACACACTTTAAGAAAGTATGGTCGGTGAAGTCCGGCAGATGGCCTTATATGGGAGATATGACTAATTATGAATCGATTGTCATGAAATTAGGTCGTGCAATTTATGTCTATATGAAACTTACTTCCGTTAAATTTTATGTGGATACCAAATTTTTTAAGAAATTTATGCTCGTTAAAGTGATTTTCGGAAGCGGGTGTTATATGGGAGCTATGGCTAATTATGGACGGATCAAAATAAATTTAGGTGACATGATTTTAAAACTTATTTGGAGCGAAACTTGTGTACATACCTATATAAATTAAACAGTTATGATCGATAAAGTCCAATTTCGGCAGAACATTTGTATGGGAGCTACTTGAAATAATGGACCGATTTTAGCCAATTTCAATAGGGTTCGTTCTTGGTCTAATTTTATTGAAATATCTTAAAAATTACAACCTTTACTTTGTGCAGAAGTTTTACATGACAACCAGCTAAACAGCCAGACAGCCAGCCAGACGGATGGACATCATTCAATCGACTACCTCACAAGGGGAAAATAACACTGACTTGTTGTTTAATACAATGACTGTTGGCAGTCCTAAGAAGTTGAGAACAAATAGCAGAGATTAGAAGGCTACTTCTCCTTATGTCACATCTGACATTGAAGCCTATTATGAGCTTTACTAAAAAGGTTTTCATTTCATTTTAGAGATTTTTGGTAATTATTTGAACTTTTTATTTTATATACATATATTGAAATAAAACTTTTAATTTGGCTTAAGTTCATTTATTATAATTACTCTGTAATAATACATTAAAATATTTTCCAAAATAACGACGCCCCTGCTACCAGTAACTTTTGTCTCAACAACTCATACACCTACAAACACACACATACACACTTAAACAAAAAAGTATTTAGTTTTAGTTTCTACTACCTTAACAAATGCTTTCAACTTTTTGGACGCCATCCGCAAAATGTTTTCTTCGCAATTCAATTCACCACAAAAACGTTACGTTTTTGAGAAATTATTGCAAAAGTTTTCTTTCTTGCGAAAAAATTAAAAAGCATAAATTTTAAAATCAAGAAGGTGAACATGCAATTGTTTGCAAAATGTATACGAGAAATACTTGTACAAAATGCACAAAAAAAAAATCTAAAAGAAATTAAAAATAAAAATATATAAGAAATAACAAAAACTATTTAAACTTATGAACACCGAGAACATAAACTAGAATTTAAAGTAAATGGAAGCTGTGTGCCAGTCAGCCAGCCAGCGCTGTGTACTCACACACCGGAAAAGGAAACTATTTAATGTCAAAGCGTTGGATGGTTTATAAGTGTTTTGCTGTCTTTGTCTTTGATATTACCCAGCAGTTAAGCACGTAGTCAATGTAGCCCTTACTAATGTCTGGCCGGCTGACTCCAATTTATATATTTTGGGTCATTTGATATGTATGTGCTTTTTGTAGTGCAGAGAGAAATCAAGTGGTTACTTTATACATCGCAGGTAATGTAGCATGAAGACAATTCTCACTTAAGTGTCTCCAAGTAATCTATAATGTAGTCACTTTAAACGTTTTTCTTGTACTGCACTTTTTTTCGTACAAACTGGTTTTATACAACATAAATTTGGCTTATTTTCTTAAGTATACTGACATCCGCTTTAACCTAGCGTAAAGTAAATTTTCACTTTAGTGTCTCTAAATAACCTAGAGTGTAGTCAGTTACTTTAATCGTTCATTTTGTTATGTACGTTAGAAATCTGTTATTTTACCCACCAGAAGCAATCTATTTGAGAGTTATCGGAGGAAGGGTTGTTTATAAGAAATCAGTTATTGGACTGAATATTTGAGGTTAATTAGAAACTGAATCTATTTAACCGGTATGTGAATCCATTGCGTTGACTACTTTGGACCTTCTATAAGAAAGTCTCATGGTTATGATCCATTTGCATAGGTCATGCTTGTGTTAAAATAACTAGTAATGTAACTAGTTGTCACCCTAAATGATAGGCTCTAATTCCTAGAACTGCTGGGTAAGGTATTAAAAATAAATATTATGTGTAAGTTATTTGCAGATATTTTTATAATTTAAGTACAGATTACAAGTATTAGTATGAGCTACAGCAGGCACTAGTAAAGTTTTATCATCATTTAAAAAAATGATTGGGCAAGCCAATTCTTGAATTGGAAACTCTTCCATTTCACTTTATTTATTTCCTAAGTACACCTCTTTATTTGTAGTGTACTTGCATGATCAACCTGACCTATTTGAATGGAATAATTTTACAATAAAAGTATTTATTTGCTTTGCGAAAATAATTTCGCAAAAATGAAACAAACAAAAATATTTATTTTATTTAATATTTTTTTTTTCAATTTTTGTTTTTATTCGGTTTCTGTGGGTGGACAGTTTGAAACAGAAAAAATTATTTATTTTTTATCTCAAGAATTTTTCCAACTACATATAAATAACATCTTAGTGTTCAGTACCATTTATTTTCCGTACCATACTGCTGGTCTGTATGTAATTTTGTATTTGAAAGATATAAATAAGTATTTTATATTGTATTTATATTTTCACAAAATTTTGCAATAGAAATATTAAGTAAACATTTCGTTATTACCTTTTAAATGTCTTAAAGAATTATGATTTAATTACAAATATTTGTCATTAAATGTCAAGCAAGTCAAATTCATTAGTTGCATTTTTTTATTTCAAAAAAATACTTAGAAACTACCATGATATGCAGTATTATAGTTAATTTAAGTAGCAATCTTTATTAGTTTTTTAAGAAAAAAAATTTAAGAAAATTTTTCTAAAAATTAACTCACTTTTGATATCACTGTGTGTAATTGTTTAAGTCATGGAAATATAACTATATGTGGACAGTCCCGTTTCTCCCAGTTTTTCCAAAAGTCATACACTTTTTTTTTTGCAAAAAAGTGATAATTTTCTCAGACTCATATCTAGCAAACACTTTGTAATTTTGATTTACTCTCTGAGGCAAAGTTGTAGCCCTTGTCATAATGAACAGAAATTGTGAATATATAAAATCAAAAAAACTTCATCTTTAAGATCAAAATCGCCAAAAACTTTAAAAAATTCGAAATGAATTTAAAAATAATTTTTTTTAAGCTGTCTAAAAGTATGCTTTAGTTTATAATACACTCTGCTACAAAATGACACTTTTTGTCAGAACTTGAAAAGCCACCTAATGGAGTTTGTAGGCCTAGGTGAGGACACACTAAAACCGTTTTAAAAGATTTTAAACAATTAAAGTTAGGTAAAGAATTAAGCTTTCATAAAATGTATGTATAAAATCTATATTCCTAGAAATTGTGTAAGTTTTTATAAATAGTTTCGCTTTCTTTTTTATTTTTTCGTAATTTTTCAAATTCAACAATAGTTATTTTAATTTTTTTCTATGGAAACCTATTTTTCTTTGCAAAGTTTTTTAAAGACAATTTTATATAAACAAAAATGAGACATTACTTATTAAAATCGGTTTATATTTGCAAAACTTATTAAACTTTTTGGAAAAAAATTCCACAAAATTTACCTTGTGAATTAAAAATTGTACAAACATTTTTTTTATACAGTTTTTTGTTTTTTTTATTCATATGGGCTGGTGGAGAAAATACAAAAAAAGGTGTTAATGAAAAGTTGAATAACTTTTAAAATTTTCATCCGATTTGAATAATTAAAACGATAATTTTTAAGAACTAAATTTCCTAAATACATTGGTATAAATTTCTATAAGCTTGCATATCAAAATAAGCAATGAAAAGCGACTAAAATCAAAAAAGTTGATAAATTTAGTTTTTCTTTTAGATATTCTTAACAAAAACAATACTTATGACTTACAAATGTATCAAAAAATGCTCGTAATTTTAAAGCGTATTCAGTTTTCTTACCAACCTAGTTTAAAAATTTAAAGTCGCAGAGAGACTGACTGATTTACAAATCGATAAGTTGACGAACATCACTGAAAATGGTTTTTTCAAAATTACTTCTGAATTTGAGGGTGTTTCTGAAATTTTTCGACACAATTTCTAATGTACTCGGCCTATAACCCACGCTAGGGCGTTTTCCAAGTTTTTTTCCATCGTAGCACCGTGTAATTTAATAGTCTATTACTACGTTTATACGTAACCTATTCGCAAATAAAAATGATTTGCATTTAACTATCTCACTGTTTATAAGTCGGAAAATTTTTGTTTTTATGTGATGTCGGATGGTAAACTTAAATAATTTGGTAGTAATGTTTTTGAACAAAATATGATAAATTTTTTATTTTTTTTAAATGCAAAAATGATAGAATCTAAAATTCATATTTGTTTTGCAATCCAAGTAATGCAAAAACACAATGAAATATTTTAAAAACGTCTTAATAAACTAATAACGTTAAAACATATGGCAATGCTTAAAATCTTATTTGCAAATAGTGTCGTTAATCAGGAATTGTTTTCGTGAGTTAGCTATTCGCAAATAAAAAATTAATTCACTGTTTATGCGGCAAATTTTTCTAAATGCAATATTTTTATTTGCGAATAAGCCGTGCGTATAAACGTAGTATATATCCCAAAACTCTTAATTCCTTTAGCTTTTTCTTACTAATTTATATTGGCCTACCATAACTGTGTTAAGAATCATTTCTAGGAAGTTCGTATGTTCAAGAAAGTTGTTTATTGAGATCTTCGGTACATTTATGTAGTTGATTGTTTCCTTGAATTTTTAACGGTTTGCTACCTATGGACCTGAACAGGGGAAAAAAGGTAAAAAAAATCGATTTTTTTAAGATGAAGTTTTTTGATTTTATATGTTCACAATTTTTGTTTCAACTCACGGATTATTTGATAATTTCCGAGTTTTACCCGGAATTTTTTAATTTTTTTTCTTTACAAGACATCTCCTGAAAAGTTTTATTCGAATCGAATAAAAAAAACAATCAGCCAAATCGCTCCAGCCGTTCTCACGTGATGACATTACATACATGGACGTTGATAGAAAAACTAGTGCAGGCAGAAGGAATGGTCCACATGATGTTTCTAAAGCCAATAAATAGAAAGCATTTTTAAAATAGCTCCCAACTAGGGTATTCGAATTATTCGATTTTTCTCTTGTTCGAATAAAACGAATAAGAGTTAGTTGGCAAATGATTGACGCATTTACAAATAAGTGTATTACCATGTTAGACAAAGATGTTCAACGATGTTCAAAATCATGTATAATACGAACTCCTTGCTTTTCTTGCAACAAAACGTTAGTTTGCTATATTTGTGTTTATCATTCGATTTATTATTACATACGCGGTTAATAACATCACTTATATACATACAGTGGGGAGCTCAAATGAGTACATGTTTCTATTGTGTGCACTTCTTATGGAATAAAAATAAAACTAATAAAGCAAATCCAAAAATTTTTTCTGTCATTTATTTTATGTTTAATATGTAACAAAATGAATTACAATTCAAACAAAAAAAATCCAGTTCTAAATAAAAAAAACAGACAAAACTAAAATAACTCGCATGTACTCAATTTTGCACCCCACAATAACCTTAGGGAAGAATTGCATTTTTTAAAAAAATTTTCAAAATCTTTTATTACGTAAATAAAATTTTACTCGCATTGGCATATTTTCTATAAATTTTTCATTAACTTTTTTTGGAATACTCTCTCTCTTTTGCTCAATCCGCTGTTAAAGCTCGTACAAATTGGTAGGAGTTAAGAAGTAATTTTTCAATAGGATGGTTACCCAATGCACACGTCAAAAATCGTAAAGAATGGTGTTCCTAGAAAAAATTCTTATTAATGCAGTTATCAGCTCAATGTCTTGAGTTCAATCCTATTGAAAATTTTTAGTAAATCGTGAATTGACGGTTAAAACAATACCTATTAACTCCTACCAATTTGTACGAGCTTTAACAGCGGATTGAGCACGAGAGAGAGAGTATTCCAAAAAAAGTTAATGAAAAATTTATATAAAATATGCCAATGCGTGTAAAATTTTATTTACGTAATAAAGGATTTTGAAATTTTTTTTAAAAAATGCAATTCTTCCCTAAAATTATTGTGGGGTGCAAAATTGAGTACATGCGAGTTATTTTAGTTTTGTCTGTTTTTTTATTTAGAACTGGATGTTTTTTGTTTTGAATTGTAATTAGTTTTGTTACATATTAGACATAAAATAAATGACAGAAAAAATTTTTGGATTTGCTTTATTAGTTTTATTTTTATTCCATAAGAAGTGCACAAAATAGAATCATGTACTCATTTGAGCTCCTCACTGTATATTTTAAGATCATGGCCTTCATCTATTTCAATGTAATCATTTATAATCCTCAATATCACTTTCGACGACCGTTTCAAAATCACATTCTCCATCACATTCAACTCCACTTTAATCTAAGTTAAAATTTTGATTATTTATTTCGATTCTTCTAATATATCGAAAGATTTGTTTTTAGAATTGTAACCTTGCAGTAATATTTATATATTTATAGAAGGAGCTATCGGAACACTCATCTACAGTGATCGAAAGTCCCTTTGTCTTTAGTTATTTGTCGAATTTCAGAAACAATACAATTTTTGTGAGTCATTATTACTTATTTAAATTTGGAATTACGAAAAATTTTAAGCAATTTAATAAATTTAAATATATATGAACATTTATTCGTTTTATTCGATTATTCTACATAAAATTGTTCGAATTATTCGTTATTCGAAAATGGCCATTTTTAAATTGTTCGAATAATTATTCGTAAGAAATTATTCGATTAATCGAACGATCATTAGTCGAATGAATACCCTACTCCCAACACATCCGGCAGAAAAGCAGTCCGGTTAGCCCAGTGCTTTTGAGTTCCTCTCAAAAAGTTCCTGACAGGAACTCTGCTTAAAATTTAGAGGCCAAAGACAGAGCACGAAAATTGAAGTCAAATTTTATACAAAAAAATAAACCTCCTGCATAATGGATGACGTTTGATACAAAGGGCTCTATAAATACCGAAGTTTACATCAAGGAATGTTTACAAAATAGGATGCTTCCATTCATAAGACTTCTTAATGTTTCAATTTTTTTTGACCTGATTTGGCATCCTGTCACTATGGTAAGCAAGGTCTTTAGTGTTACAAGAACAATAATGTGGTATTTGTCCCAAGAACGGCAAATCCTCCAAACTGCCTAGAGCTAAGGCCAGTGGAGAAATATAGGGCTCTTGTCAAGAGAGAATTGAAGAGCACAAAAAAGTGTCCAAAAGTGGAGATGGACTATCTGTTCGAAATAAGTGACAGAAAGCACTATAAAAAGCTTAATGGAAGGGTTTCCGGAAGAGGTTCATAAATTCATCACTATTGATTAGAACTATAAAATTAATTGGGGCATTCAAACAGTCTTCTATTAAGTCATATTGTCATAATGTCCTAATATATTATGATAGTTTAAACAAATTGTTGTTTTGTTTCCAGTTTGCTTATAAATCTGGAAAATCCACCAACTGTCGAGAATTTTCAAACGCCAAAGTCCAACAGACCAACCAATCAAGGTGGTGTATTATCACCTCTACTATAGATTCTGGACATCGATGAACGGTTGCAAAAACTTAACGACTTAGGCATTCGTATGTATATGGTTACGCCGATGACCTGGCAATATCTGTTACTGGGTGAGAAGACTTAAAAATGTCGGAAAAGTTGGAGAATGTTGCTGCTTCTTAACTTGGATTTATCCGGCCACTAGATAGATGAATCAAAATTCACCTGTCATTGGGGTAAATTATATGAGCTCATGTTGGTCAAACGATTCATTACTATTACTATTCCGGATACTGAAGTCTTAGATATAAAAAAGTTGCTTTAAAAACTGTTGGGATAAATCAGTGCGATTTACATGATAACACCTATGAGAAATTGCTTTGTGACTGACCAATGTTGCAGTCCCCCTAAAGAAATTTTTTTGTCTCTTATCAAACTGAGTAATTGTCTTTATATGAAGCCTGGTCCTGTTATGATAAAAATGTTCCACTTGTAAACTTGTTTGCTAATACAACCGATGCACCACGACTTAATATTATTCGACTTGAGTCAAATACTCAGATTTTTTTTCGTTCGAGATAGTTTGCCTCATAGAATAATATATTCATAGAAGCTTTACTGAGAGGGAAAAAACATAAGTCTGTTGTCAAAAACCTAAGTCGTGAGAATGTATTAGTACATAGTTTTCAGATTGTATTGGTGCCTTTTTAATTTTCACCAGACACACAGAGTTGTATAAAAATGTTTAAATTTTAATTTATTTAAATTTTCTTCTATTTTCAATGCCAAAAATTTAAACCATAGAGAATAGACATAGAGCGAAAACTCTCCTGTCAAAGACCTAACTCAGTTGTCAGAAACCTAAGTGGTGAGAATGTATTAGTTGAAAAAGCTATGTGGGAACAAAAACAATACATGTATGTGTGATTATTTTGAGTAATTTTTATTGTTTGAGTTTTTTTCTAGTTTCCGCTCTATGTTTCTCTATGATTGAAACTCCGTTCTATAAATTAAATTCCACCACAAATAAAATTAAGTGTCAAAAATTAATAAAAACAAGTAAGAAAGTATGGTCGGTCAAGGCCGAGCATATAATACCCTACACTAAGTAAAAGAGCAAAAATATTTTTCTTTTAAAATTTCAATAATTTATATTTTTGAGTGATTTTCGGAAGTGCGCCTTATATGGGAGCTATGACCAATTATGGACCGATCACCATGAAATTAGGTCGTGTGATTTATGTCTCTATGAAAGTTTACTATGTTGAATTTTGTGAGTATACCAAAATTTTTAAGCGATTTATGTACGTTAAAGTGATTTTCGGAAGCGGGTCTAATTATGGACCGATCGTAACAAAATTTGGTGACATGAATTTCATATATATAAAACTTATTTGGAGCACAATTTGTGGAGATACATTTATAAATTAAACATTTATGACCGATAAAGTTCAATTTCGGAAGGACATTTGTATGTGGGCTAGGTGAAATAATTGACCGATTTCAGCCAATTTCAATAGCCTTGGGCCAAAAAAATAATATGTATCAAATTTGATCGAAATATCTTCAAAATTGCAACCTGTGCTCTGCGCACAAGGTATAAATGGACTGCCAGCCAGCCAACCAGACGGACGGACATCGTTTAATCGACTCAGAAAGTGATTCTAAGTCGATCGGTATACTGTGTGGGTGGGTGTTAGACTAACATTTTTGGGCGTTGCAAACATCTGCACAAAATTAACGTGTTTCGGCAAAAAAGTGTCCTGAAAAGTATTCAAAAAATTTGCCAAATATTGTGTAGAAGTGTAATAAAGTGGTTCGGGCTGTGTTTAGTCGGAAAATCAAAGGTAAAATTTCAAGTATTTTAATGTGTTAATTTCTCTCACAAGTATGTTGAATTCACATATCACAAGAACGTGTGAAGAGAGTAATTATTGGTACTCTCAGCTTACTCTCAGTTGCGCCTCTAGTTGTATCCTATGCCCTATGGTTTGCCTATTTCAAATGACTTTAAAATTTAAAGTATAACAATGTTTTATTAGAATTTTATGTTAAAAATTCTCAACTGTGTTGATAAGAGTATCACATAAAAGCAAACAATTATGCTATTTAAATGGAATTACTATCGATATCAATATTGAATTATATGAATTCTGTTGTCAGCTAAATACACATATGTAAACACAGTCCCAAAATGTGAAACAAAAATCAAAATTATTTTTATATGCTTATCATGTAAACAAAAATAGAAAATAAACATTTCCAGCAAAACCAAATATGGAAACAAAATTTTCAATCATGCAATCATTCATTATATTTTGGAACATCAACAACTTTAGTGATAGTTTTGGGGAAGAAATACAGATAAACAATGAGTAAGTACACAATAGAGATAATTTTAAAGATCAATTTATAATAATAATTACTTAATATTGTAAAATTTTTAGCAAATCAAAAGGATTTAATTTTAAAGCTAAATGAAGACTGTATGGATCACATTTTTAAAATGCTACCTATAGGCGATCGAATTAATTTGATTCTGTCATACCAAATGTTTTGTCATATTTTTACCTTGCGTTTAAAAATTGAGTACAAATCAAATTTAAACACGAGATTTTTCAATTCACTAAAAACATTTCAGCTTAAGGTTTTGCTATTTATTATAGGAGCTCATATCAAAAACTTAATAGTGGAATTTCCATTTGAGGAAAAGAGCTATTTAAAAAAACAATTATATTTTAAGTTTTTGTTTAAATTTTGCCTAAATGCGGAGAATCTAAGCTATAATGGATGGGGCGTAAGCGATGAATCAATAAAATCGTTAAGGCTTTTAAGAAACTTAAAGTCTTTAACGATAATAAATAATCTCGATGTAACTGGTGAGTATTTTTTAAATAAACTTGTGTTTTGTTGTCAATATTTCAACATTAATATAAATGAATAAATGACAGCCAATTTGAAAGATGTAGCTTCAACAACATGGAAGACCCTTTATATTTTCATACAATTCTTGTATTAAAAAAAGAATATCTCAAACTGCAACCTCAATTATTATACCCTACACCACCATAGTGGGGAGGGTATAATGCGTTTGTGCAGATGTTTGTAACGCCCAAAAATATTAGTCTAACACCCACCTTAAAGTATACCGATCGACTTAGAATCACTTTCTGGGTCGATTAAACGATGTCCGTCCGTCTGGTCGGCTGGCTGGCTGGCGCAGAGTACAGGTCGCAATTTTGAATATATGTAATTCGATAAAATTTGGTATATTATATTATATTATTTTTTCGGCTCAAGAACTGGCTGAAATCGGTCCATTATTTCACCTAGCCCCCATACAAATTTCCCTCCGAAATTGAACTTTATCGGTCATAAATGTTTAATTTATATATGTATCTCCACAAATTCCGCTCCAAATAAGTTTTATATACACAAAATTCATGTCACCAAATTTTGTTACGATCGGTCCATAATTAGTCATAGCTCCCATATAGACCCGCTTCCGAAAATCACTTTAACGTGCATAAATCGCTTAAAAATTGGTTGGTATACTCACAAAATTCAACATAGTTAACTTTCATATAGACATAAAACACACAACCTAATTTCATGGTGATCGGTCCATAATTGGTCATAGCCCCCATATAAGGTCCACTTCCGAAAATCACTCAAAAATATAAATTATTGAAATTTTAAAAGAAAATTGTTTTTGCTCTTTTACTTAGTGTAGGGTATTATATGGTCGGGCTTGACCGACCATACTTCCTTACTTGTTTTAATTATAATAAAATTTTCCATTTCACTTACAGGTAAATATATCCACAATCTCTATGGACTTGAAAAACTAACCCTTAACAATTGCACAAGAATAGACTCCCAGTATTTTGGAAAAATTTTTAAAAATCTTAAAAACTTACTTTTCCTCGACATAAGAAATTGCAAACAATTATCAACTCAAAATTTTCAACAAATTCTAGAAAATCTGCTACAATTAAACACTCTTAAACTATCCACAACCCATGAGAATTTCAATTGTCTTACACAATTAGCAAAACTAAAACACTTAGAAATATGCAGAAATAATATTTTAAGCGCTCCAATTTCGCAAGATTTTTTGGATAATTTACAAACATATCAAGCCCAGCAACTGGAAGAATTAAAACTAATAGATTATGATTCTTTTGATTCGGAAAAGGCAGCATTAGTGGCTAAATTGAAAAAGTTAAAAGTTTTACATTGCATCTGCAATCCCTGTGATGATGAAATTTTGAATGAATTATCACATTTAAGCGAATTAGAAGAGCTTGATATAAATAACAGCTATTTTATCACCAATCAGTCAGTTTTACAACTTTTAACACAGTGTCAAAAATTAAGACGACTTTATTTGAGATCTTGTGGTATATTAACCTCAGATCTTATTCAGAATATTCTCATGTTGTTACACCATCAACGTCAGCTGCAGATAGAACGAGTTCACATACAGGCCTACAACACATTGCCCTTCAAAATTTCGGTAAGTTGTTTAACAAACAATGTTGATAATTAATTTTTATTGCATATTCCTTTAATTTTAATATAAATTTTCTTGTTTTAGGAAATGGAACTGGAAGATTCTTCAGATGTTCTCAAATTGTCGTACAAATATACAAATCCTGATTATGAACATATTACTGAAATTATAGAAATAATAAAATAAATTGAAATGTAAAAAAAAAATATTATCATTTAAGGACTGAGATCGAAAAATTTTTAACATACATATGGCATTTCCACCGAAAGGTCCACCGATACCAGAAAATTAAAAGTGTTTGAAAACACTTTGTTTTATCCCATTTTCATAGGAAAACAATCAAATTTAAATAATGTAAAGACATTTTCCATTTATTCATAACCCCTTTCGAGATATTCGGATGCAAAGTCGACCAAGGGCAACTTTTCTGATTTGAATATTTACAATGCACATTTTGTTTTGATACAAGTTCTTAAATAGAGACATTATGCATTGACTTTTGATATCTAAAATCTTCCTGAGGGTACAAAGAGTCAAAATAGAATGCATAAGAAACTATGCGGTTGCAAATAACTGTAAGTTTTTGCTTTGCATTATCACATATTTCGATGTCCCGTGCGACATTGAAAAACAACATTTGGTATCAGTGCGTCGAAAGTACATGCAGAAAGATTATCAAATAGTCCAAACAAAGATTTTTAATTCAATTAAAATAAAAGAAACTTTACTGAAAAATAAGAACATTTATGATTTTGGTACTCATATAAAGTTGGTCCCGTGCGACTTCGTAAGTGAGAAATTTAAAAATTTGGAAATTATTTTTTCTTACAGAAATGAAATAAATCATGTAAATATGCACAACATCACATAAATATTTTAAAATTATATCTACTGCCGTCTGATCAGATTGAAAAGCATTCTTTGTTATATAATTTAGACAAAAAATGGAGAGAAGTGAAAAGCATTCCAGGTATAGCCCAGTTGGACTACTTTTGTTGCAATGGGCAAGAAGGCAAAGCAGATAGAACTGCGTATTCTGCGTTTGATATTCCTGAAACTACTTTCATTTAAATATATTTTTTTATTGTATTTACTGATATACAATACTTTGCCCTATGTCTATACTTGATAAATTTTATGAATGATAAACGTCAAAATGGTTGTTAAGATAAAAAATTATAATTTTTTAGTGTTATTGCTTCTTTATAACAAAATTTTTAGTGTTTTTGCTCAAAACAAACGTCATTTATTGTTATGATAAATATTTGTCAAGTATAGACAGTGGCTTATTCGTACTAAATATATTTCTTACGTTTTTAGTTTGTTGATATTATATTGAAATAAATACATTGAATACTTCTATTAATTTAAAAACATTTATACTAAGCTTGTTTACATATTATTTCGTAAAAAGCAACAGAAACTACATTAATATCATGATGGAAAAAAATGTCCCGTGCGACTCACTGTGGGAGAAATGAACAATTTAGTGGCGTAAAATAAAAAAAAAAAAACTTTCGCATATTTGATTTACTGTTATGCAGTTTCAATCTATAGTTGTTGCTGTACTTAAAAATATTTAACATTTATTAATAACTTCAGTGGTTTGGTATTGACAACTATTTAAATGTAAAAAATATTTCAGAAATTTTTTTTATGAAGAATTGGTTTCAATGTTGTTATTAAGCTGGATAGTATAAGGTTTTCTTTAAGTTGTATTTTTACTTTTTTTTATATAGATGGAATATGATGCTTGGTAAATCAGAAAAATAAAAATATATTTTCCGCTATTTGTGATAACCAATGGCCATATTCTTATACAATTTTTTTTTTTACTTTTTGAATTTTCGGAAGGTTGCCAGTTACTAATGCTGTGAGATGCAGTCCTAATTTTTTTACCAATATCAAGGCTATATTATAGACTACATATGCTGAGAAATTTAGCTGCGAAAAAGTGCGAGGTGAATTTATATAATTTTTTTAAGAAATTATTTTCGTTGGGACGATGTAAAATCTCGTACTAAATTTGTTCCTTATTTTTTTAAGATTGTATATAAGAAGTGTTATTGGTAATTACATTATATAAAAATGAAATTTATGTAATTCTAACTACTTACAAGTTGCTAAAAACAAATGCCCATATACCAAATTTGCCTTAAAATTATAAGTCCTTTTAAATATGGTAGTGCTTTATTTAGATTAAAAATATAACATTTGCGTATTTCGCCTTTTATCCAATAAAAAAATACTGAAATATCATTGGATAAAAGACGAAATGCGCAAAATAGGATTTGATTTTAGACCTATCGTTATTGTTATTTGTGCTTATATAATGTACTCATGCAAGTATTTTAAGCTTTTTGGTGTCTAATAAAAATTAATTGCTAAATAAAAAATTTTCTTTCAATTGTAAAGGCATAATTATGTACGTTTCCTTCTTATAATTTTCGGTATTTTAGATTTCCCGAAATCCCGACCCGGGGTTTCGGGATTTCGGGATTCTTTACCAAATCCCGAACCCCGGGATTTTCAAAAATCAGTCCCGATTAGCATCTCTAGTTTCATCTGCAAGCAGTCGACTAATTTAAATAAATTTTAAAAATCTCATAATAAAAATTCACAAAATTCTAACAAGTGTTAGTTAGCTTAATTACTCTTTATTTCATTGTTTAATTATAACTAAATTATTTATAATAATGAAATAAAATCATTTCATAACTAATAATTGTTATTAGTTTTTAAAAATAAACTTATTAATAAAACTAAAAAAAGTTTAATTTTATATGAATATTTCGACCTATGCCGGCAATAGGGTAAATGTTCAAAAGTCTATAGATTTAAATAGTTACTTGCTATAAATAAAATTACTTATAAAATTTAAATTTTTTGAAAGATATATTAAAATAATTTCTTAGAATTGAAAATAGTATAGAATTTCTTCCGAGGTAGTGTAGTTTAGCAGCCTCTCCCGCTCATTCTACTGAAGTAGTAGTACCCATTTTGGATTACTTTATTAGCTTACCTCCTTGCCTGCAATATTTCCATATAAATGAAATTAATTTGGCCAAGCGTTTAGAAGATACGAATTTAGTTCCACTAAATTAGGGTTTTCTCCCACTGTGCGACTGTGATTAAAATTAATTAATTAAAAAAAAAAAATGATAACAAATTTTTGCGTAAAATCAAAACCATTTTTAACAGACATCAATGCACAATATTCTAAAATTAGTCACATTGAAATATTGCCTCTGGTTTCGCTGAAAATTGGATTTCGAATCGTTGGCCGCGAAATTGACTTCTGTATTTGTGACTTGCCCAAAATAAAACTTAGCACCAATTATGGTGCTAATTAAGAGCTATAAATTAAGCCTTTTGTCAAACTAAAAATTATATTTATTAAGACTTATTTTTCACTTTAAATGTGTACGAATGTCCCGTGCGACATAATGGAATTCCCCATATGTATATGCTCATAAAAATGAAATCACTAAACTTAAAGTTTTTAATCTTTTTTTATTTGATTGCAATCATTGTTACAATTTACAAAAAAATTTATTTTATAGTTCTAATCACTAATGATGAAATTTTGAACCTTTTCCGGAAACCTTCCATTATGGTTTTTATAGTGCTTTATGTCACTTTGTTCGAACAGGTTGTCCATCTCCGTTTAAAATCTACTACACTTTTGGACACCATTTTTGTGTTCTTCAATTCTTTTTTAACAAGAGCCCAATATCTCTCCACTGGCCTCAGCTCCAGGCAGTTTGGAGGAATTGCCTCTCTTGGTACAAATACCACATTATTGTTCTTGTACCACTCAAGACCTTTCTTACCATAGTGACAGATGCCAAATCAGGCCAAAAATAAGTGGACACAATAAGAAGTCTTATGAATGGAAGCATCCTATTTTGTAAACATTCCTTGATGTAAACTTCGGTATTTATAGAGCCCTTTGTATCAAATGTTTGGCTTCTTTTGCCGCAACTGCATCTTGCTTGGCATACCAAGAACTTTTTGGGAAATTTTGCTTACTTTTGGGTCCAAAACTTTGCTTCAACGTTCCCTCGAGCATCTGCAACAAAAAAATTTACCCAGAAGCTGCAAAAATTGTCGATACGTAAATTTCGACATCCATTATGCAGCATATATATTTTTGTATAAAATTTTACTTCAATTTCCGTGCTCTGTCTTTGGCCTGTAAATTTTTAGCAGAGTTCCTGTCAGGAACTTTTTGAGCGTTGTATGCTTTTAAACCTGCATTGGCAAATAGTCCCAGTACTGACGTAACCGGTCTGCTTTTGTACCGGAGGAGTTGGGAGCTCTTTTGAAAATGCATTATATTTTTTTGGCTTTAGAAACAACGGACAAGTTCTCCCTGTACTGTTTAATAACATTGGATTCAGTTTAACGGCAGACCATTGATTGTTTGACCAACTTTTTGTAGGACCAAGTTGGGTTTTGTTGAAAATATTTAATAATTTTAGTACTCACTTTTTTCTCGTCACTCATTTTAATTAGATTTACAACAAATGAACATAATTAAATATAATAACTGACATGCTTTACAAAGATAAAGAATTTTACGATATCAGTCCTTATTACGTTAACTTAAACAGGCAATTTTTTATGAGCTTTCAAATCTATAAAAAAATTAACTTTGATTTTTAAAAAATAACTAACCAAACCTCATATACTTCAACATATTTTAATTAAACTGTAGCGCACTCCAAAGCCAAAACTACAAGTTGGTATATAAACACCCTACAATTACTTATTGTTATGTTACACATAAAAATAAAAAGAAACACATTCTTTAGAAATTTCCTTAAAAAAATGCTGATGACATTGCGTTGGTAATTGAACCCCATTAGTGCATTAGCCCCAAACGGCAAACAAACAATCCGGTAGAGAAATAATTAGAAAACAAAAAATAAACCTGCGATCAAATTGCCACATACATGTAAACACTAGTATGTGGCAAGTTTCTTTTTATACAAAATATAAATTGAACACTTGAAGAAATTCAAATTGTTTAGTGATATTTTTAGAATACAAATCAAAAGAAAATAGCAACAATGTTTAAATACAACGAACGCATCTATTATAATGTTGCTTCATTCTGATCACCAAGATGATGATGATGAAAGACGAAATGCTTGCTCTCAAATAGGTTGGTAACACAATAATTTCATTTATTTTTAACCGGCAAAAGACAAATTTTGTATAATAAAAAGAAATGTGGCAAGACATGAAAAATGATCAAATACATTTTAATGTGTTTTTATTTCTTGCGCTGCTTATTTTTAAATGAATATAAAAAAAAAGTCAAGTGCATTTTTATTTTCGTATAAAAGTAAAATAGACAGAAAAATCATTGCGTGTGTCTTGGCTGTCAAATTATAATGGCGGCACGGGTGCAGCGCAGCTTCTTGCCACATTAGAACCAACAGCAGTGTTTGATAGCTTAAAAATAGAACTATTTTGGAATACAATGGAAAATAATACAACTCTTTGTTTGTGGAAATTTGTTAGAAATATGCTAGAAGTATCAAATGTCAACATTTTAAGTACAACAAAATTGTATCACTAAGTAGTGAAAGTTTTTTAATAGATTTTTTTATTCATTTTATATATTTTCTTCATTTTCTAATTTATTTTTCTTCACGCTGTCAGTTTTTCAACTATTTCTCATTTTATTTTGCTGTGTTTTTTTTAGAAAAGTGGAGTGTGGTGGGGTAAAATATTTGAAAAGCAAGAAACTGCTTGTCATTTCTCTGCATGTGTGCGTGCACAAGATTCAAATAAAAATTTAATTAAAGTTTACAAAGTGTTTTTTATGTGTATCCACCGCCAAACGTAAAAGGAAAATATCCTTCCGTTTTTTGCCTGTTATTACTTTGTAGTATGTTATTACTGCCACTAGTTTTTTTTCTTTCATTTTTTTTGTTACTTTTTTTCTAGCATTGTCTGCCAAAAAGTTGCTCTAACAATGTGATAGGAAACAAACTGGTTTTACACAATTCTTAATAAAAATGTCAAAGAACTGTTTTATTTATTGAGATTTAAAGTAAATTTTAATTCAGCCATATTTTGACGCAGTTAACTTTTGTTTATCCTTTGCCAAAAATATTTAGTTAACGTACTCATCTAACACATTTGTTTAAGCTTAAAGTGTATTTCCTAAGAAATTGCTTTAAAAAGTAGTTACAATACATGGGTTACTGCTTAAAATCAGCTTACTATAAGATATAAATCATTATTTTAGGCGTGAATTATTTTCAAAATATTCGGAATCAGACAAAAACAAAAAAATTTGTAAGCATTTTTAACATTTCACTTTAAGACCTCACATCGCTGCTCCTGAGAGGGATACACCAGCAAAACCTTAACTTGAATACTCGTCTACTACAAAAATGCATGTAAATCAAAGCAACCAGTTAGAAATTCATTATTTTTTTATCTCTTTATTCTGCCTCGCTGTGTATTGTAAGGAAACTGATGGTGCTAATTCATGTTTTCGTAATTCATAAAATTTTTCCATTAAAATTGGATGCCCCGATAGACTAGCCGATAGTGAGCTGTATAATCAAGCTGAGAGTTGCGGGTTCGATTCCCGCCAGAGACTCTGGATGTATCTGCAGACAAAACGCTTCGTTTCAAAAAAATAAAAAATAATTTTTAAATCCCTGTGCTAAGTGATAGTTTTATATGGAAAACAAAATAACAAAATTTTTTTTTTTTTGAAATTTGTTTCATAATTATTTTAGATTTTTTAATTTCCCGGGAGGAAATTAAAATATGGTTTCATTCCCGGGAATTTTTTAATACTAAATTAAACCAAAAACCAGAAATTTAATAAATTGACTTGTAATTGTACCAGGTTTTTAAAAGAAGTATAAAAATTATATTTGGTTGTACAATGTTGGTCCAGCCTTTATAAGGGTTTCTAATTTAATAGTAGCATTTGATCGGTATTGTCACAGTCGTAGTTTTAATCAGTTTAATTAAAAAACTTAAGAATTTCTACCATGTTAAATCTATAAAACATGCGTAGTTAGAGACATTTTTCATATCTGGTTGTAGATAAATAATTTTGAACCACTGTTATTATTTTCCTTAATAAGAATAATATTCTTTGAATCTCCCTAAAAGTTGTAATATTGAGCATCGTAATAATTCCTTTAAGAGCATAAACTTTAAATCAAAGAATCATTCTTAATAACCAAATTTTTCTGCTGTGGCTTGAGTTGAGTGAAAAAAATTTGGTTATTTCAACCGTAATACTTCTTTGCCAACTCACTATCTGTTGCTAGAACCGAAATATCTATGGATATAATAGAATGATTCAATTAGCAACAAATTTGGCCATCGAAACGAATTTGAAAATTGTAAATTTTAGAAGAAATCTTATGAAGAAATTCCCGAAAATTCCCTACAAACATTTCCCGAAAATTAACAAAAAAATATTCCCGGAAATTTTTCCCGCGTAGGAACCCTAGTTGTTATAAATACACTATTTTTATAACAACAAAAGCTTATACATACATACACACAGAAAACAGATTGGTCGGAATTTGGTTCCTAATATTAATATTTAATAAGATAAACAGAAAATTAGTTGTTAATCTTAAAATTATATAAACACAACCCATTTTCAATGTCTAGAAATGTAAAATCACAATTGCAATCGAATCATGATTTCAACAATTGAAAAATTGGTCACTTTAACCGATATGTGTCTTTGCTAAATTTAATTCAACTAATACCAAAATTACAACTGAATTGAATTTTGCTTTGTTCGCTTCAAATCCAAATTATTGGTTATTGTAATCATAAAATTGTTTGTAATAAAAAACTTAACTGCAGAAATAAGTATTCGAATACTCTAACTGAATAATTGATTACAATACAAATTAATTCGATGTTCTCCACCGAAAGCAATAATGAAATGGTTATACATACATATTTTGTAGATGCATTTGTATGTTTACAATTTTGTATCCAGAGTAACAATATTTATTCTTTTAGATGTTTTATCACCAACAATTTGGGTATGCGGTTCATCGTTAGCTAAATTCAACACTACCTATGAAGGATGTTACTTTTAACCAGATTCAAAAACGCATAAAGATACATAATGGTCTTAAGCAAATCTAGATTCTAATGATGGACCGTGATATCAACTACTTGTTTATGAATCTTTTCAAGAACTAAGTTTTTAATACATGTATATTTATTGTTAATTTATGTTTTACAATTTTACATAATAATTACATAACAAATGTATTTGAAAAAAATAAGCTGTTTTCATTTCAATCTATCTATTGGAATATTCAGTCATTTTCATCGAATTATTCTTGAAAACGGTTGCGAGTACCATATATTCATCAGTTACTACAATCGAATTGTGAATAGTACTTGCAACCGAACAAATTCGATTGGCGACAAATTCGGTTGCGACAACGAATCTGTTTTCTCTGTGTATATATAATCTGGTCCTAATAAAATTCTAGGACGATGTATCCATACCCCTTCGTCTTTCAATGGGGACCTAGTGAGATGAAGTTTTCCCCAAATATTCTCTGTTGATCATGAATGTTTGGTCCACGTCCGTACGACTTCAAAGCGCTTAAAAGTTAACGGTAACACTAACTTGGATTATTTCGTTAACGGTATTTATAAATTAAAAAAAATTTGAGATCTTGAAAATTTAAAAAACAAAAACAAGTAAGAAAGTATGGTCTATCAAGCCCGATCATATAATACCCTACACTAAGTAAATGAGGAAAAACTGTTTTCTTTTAAAATATCAATAATTACGGGAGCTATGACTAATTATGGACCGATCATAGTAAAATTTGGTGCCATGAATTCCTTATATACAAAACTTATTTGAAGCAAAACTTATTTTTGTAGATACCTATATAAATTAAACATTTATGACCGATAAAGTCCAATTTCGGGAGGACATTTGTATGGGGGCTAGGTGAAATAATAAACCGATTTCAGCCAATTTCAATAGGATTCCTTGGGCCGAAACAATTTTATGTACCAAATTTGAATAGATGTGTTTTTATACCCTTCACCATGAGTGGCAAGGGTATACATATAAGTTTGCCATTCCGTTTGTAATTTCTACATTTTTTTTCTTTCGACCCCACAAAGTATATATATTCTGGATCGTTATAGATAGCGAAGTCGATATAGCCATGTCCGTCTGCCCGTCTGTATGTTGAAATCAACTTTCCGTAGCCCCCAAATAACTTGCATAAATGTTTCATACATCAATATATCGGGAATTCTTTCGGCTAGGTTGCTATATAAAATCGACAAAATCGGCCCACAAATGGCTGAGATATAAGGAACAAAAAACCGGGAAAACCTCGATTTTTGCCCTATTTTTTATCTATATCTGGATTACTAAGTCATTAATATAGACAATATGGATATCTAATGATATATATTTCAAAGTGCATTGCAACGATGTATATAAGGCTATAGACCTACAATGGGTAAAAATCGGGAAAAATATTTTTTTTATCCGAATTTTTTTTTAATCAAAAAAACTTTTTTAAAAGAAATTAAAAAACAATTTGGAAAAAAAATTTTAAAAACAATTTTGAAAAAAATATTTAATTTTGTTTAAATAAAAATATATATTTAAAAAAAATTATTTTTAAGTATAATTTGGTGAAGGGTATATAAGATTCGGCACAGCCGAATATAGCTCTCTTACTTGTTTTTTCTTACAAAAGTTTTAAGGTATATTCTTGAGATGGACACTTGGTTAGTTTATGCGTTTTATTTTTGGACCGGAAAGAGTATCGTGTCCAAAAGTCTATGATTTCATAAACACTTGCAGTACATAATAACTGTGTTAAATTTCATTAAAATCTGAGATGGCCAATCAGATAAATTCAGTTTTCTGTTCGTTTTAGAAAGAATTCACCCATATTTAGGGTATCATAGAGTAGGGTATCCAATAGTTGATCATGCATTGATTAGCACAAATTACCACTATTTTAAAACAGTAAATTGTTACTTTTTGACTTTGGCATTTGCACTTTATAACTTTTGGTTAAAGAAAAAAATTAGCAACAAAGCAAACAAAAGAATTTATTTTATAAAAATGTCATATATTTTTATTACAAAACAAATTTAACCCTTTTTACATGACTACTCCCCCAACTACAATTTATTTATGTATTTTTATGCTCCTAAACTAACACTTTTCTTAAAAAGTTGACAACAGAAACTTTCATTCTTCGGCTTATTTATGTGGATATGGCCAAGACTATGTCTATGCTTCAAAGAATAACTATATATACATTTAACTAAAGGCTTATTATAGAAAAATATATATATATTTTCCCATTTAGTTTTTTTTTCATTTCTTATAACTATATACAGTGCATTTCCTTTAGCTTTTATTATGTACTGAGTTTAAATTTTTCCGTACTTCCTTTTTCTTAGTCTGCTCTTGCTTGTTTCCTATCAGCAGACTTCTGTGCTGATAAGAAGGAAGTTTGGAGGATGGGCCTATAACTCATCACCCTTCATTATTCTTACATTTAAGTTTGTTTTATGTTCATCCTTAGTTACGGGTGCGAAGCAGTTGGTCCGGGAGTCAGTCACTCAGACTGTTTTTGTCTTTACAATTCATTTGGTAAATTGAAATTCTAGTCACGATTTAGTGTTTTTTTTTTCTTGGCAAAAAAAAATTGTTTTTTTTGATCATACAGATTTTCACATCACGTCCATTCGTGAAGTTTTTCGACAGTATTCAGCCGTGTGTGTGTATGTGTGAGTTACACACATACTTGTAAATATTTCTGTATGTCTGTATTCGTATAAGTTGTGTTGACGCCATCATTGCATTGTCAATGTGGAGAAAGAAGTGTTTGTTCAGCATTCAGCATCTTCATTTTACGCATTGTAAAATAAAGTTCAACATTTTGCCTTTTTTTCCTACTTCTTCAGTTATATTTTTTATTTTTTTGGAAACTCATGCCTTTTCTGTTTTCTGGGTAAAGGGCTTCCACCCAAAAAACAAGTACAAACAAGTTCTGTATGTCTTTGCAAAAACTTTGCCCAAAAGTTCCTTTTCCATTCCCTTTTCTCCACTTCAATTCTGCTTAAATTCATTTTACTTATTCCGCATACATAATCAATGTCTGCCAAAAAAAAATGGCAAAACATCCAAAAAGACATGAATGTTGTTAAAATTAACAAAACATTAATTTTTATACTTCAACTTATGAAATTGTTCTGTTGAGTTTATATTTTTTTAAGCAAAAAAAAAGTGTCGTTACTTATTCATATTGTCTTGATAAGAGCGTTTGTAGCTTTTCTCGCACATTTTCTCTGAACAAATGATTATTTAATCGAGCCTGTGTTATTTTCTTAAATTAGATTACAATTTCCGAGAACTCAAAAAGATTTTATGCGAACATTGTGATTTGACTGGAAATTTATTAAATTAATAGGAAATAATGTCAGTAAATAGCTAAGGAATATTATTTTAATATTAAAGAATTGTGTACTTGTAATATGTATTTTACTCCATTTTTCCAGAGTACTGAAAACTAATTTGTGCAGAGGTTTATCACTATTGCCGCATAATCAACATAAGTGAAATCATAGACCGATATTGTCCATTTGCAATACCAAACAAACCTTATCAACAGAGATTATTTGTGTAAAATTTCAGCTATCTAGCTCCTTTCATGTTTTCTACATACAGACAGACGGATGGACATAGTTAGATCGTCTTAAAATCTTATAAGGACCCAGTATATATTGGGTGTAAGACTTAAAAATGAGGGATTTACAATAGATGGCATATCTTTTGAAAGCGGCTTTTGTTCTTAATAACTTATATGTCATATTGAAAGGTAATTTATTCTCAATCAGTAATTGAACATTAGGTATAGTGTAAACAACAATGTTTTTTTTTTGCTTCGAAAATATCGAATTTTGTCATATGCATGAAGATTTGCTTTACTTCTTTAATTTGAGAAAAAAGTGAATGTGCTTCATCAGTTCAACGAGCGATGGTTTGTGCGCTTTAGACAAAGATCGCCCAGGTCAGCCAAAAAAGTTTGACGACCAAGAATTGGAGGCTTTACTCCATGAAGATTGTTGTCATACTCAACAAGAGGTAGCAAAAAAACATTTTTGCACCCTAAGCAAGCGAGATCGTATGTGAAGCCCAGTCAACCAGCCGAAACGATACAAAGCCAAATATCCATGACGCTAAGGTAATGCTTTGTCCTATCTATAATGATCTGCTGAAATCTGACCAGACCATCACAGGGAACCTGTAGCGAACACAAGTTATTCGTTTGAAGCGATCATTGGCTGAAAAACGCACAGAATATGCGGCCAGATATGAAACTGCAATATTCCATAATGACAACACTCGGCCACATGTTGCAATATCTGTTAAACTTCATTGGTTTGGAAGTTTTGCTTCAACCGCTTTATAGTCCAGACCGTGCCCTGTCCTATCTCTGGGATTCGCTTGACTTTGGAAAAATTTCTGGCTGGCTGTCCATGTAAACCTTGTGCGCAGAGTGCAGGTCGCAATTTTGAAGATATTTCGATAAAATTTGGTACGTATCATTTTTTGGTCCAAGGACGGAGCCTATTGAAACTGGCTGAAATCGGTCCACTATTTCACCTAGCCCCTATATAAATGTCCTCCCGAAATTGGACTTTATCGATCATAAATATTTAATTTATATAGGTATCTTCACAAATTTTGCTCCAAATAAGTTTTATAAATACGGAATTCATGTCACAAAATTTTATTATGATCGGTCCATAATTAGTCATACTTCCCATATAATACCCGCTTCCGAAAATCACTTAAACGTGCATAAATCTCCTAAAAATGTTGGTATACATATAAAATTCAACATAAATATGATTTATATTTAAATATTCCATATGTAGCCCAAAATTTAAAATATTTTTAAATAAAATATTTTTTTTAGTATTTTACTTGTATAGTTTTATTTATATAAATTAACTGAAAAACAAACAACAAATTAATTATATTCTGAAAAAGGTAACAAAATTAAAAATATTCACTATTTCGCTACTGACAAAACAATTGAAACTTTTAAAGTTCACCAAGAAAGAAGTGTAAAACGAAAATAATATTTAAAAGAACGATGTAAAAAGCATCCTGTTTACAGTTATATTAATTTATTTTTAAATTCTGGTAATTTTTCACAATTTCTTTTTCTAAGTTTTTCGCATAATTGCTTTTTTTCAAAGTTAACGAAAATGGCTAAAGTTAAGACTTGTGAAGACTTAAAAATTAAATAATTAACGATTTTAAAGCTGGTTTAAAACAAAAAAGTATCTGTGACAAATATTCAATAAATAAATCAGCAGTTTCAAAAATTATAAAGTAATTTCGTGAGACCGGTTCTATAAAAACTCAACATTTAGGTGGAAGACCTCGTAAAACTACTCCTAGACAAGATAATTTAATAGCGAGAGAGTTCAAGAAATTCCCAAAAATAACTCCTCGAGAGTTAAAATTAGAAATAAGTACCCGAACGGTTAGTCGCAGGGCAAATGAGGCTGGTCTTGGTTGCTATCGACCTGTGAAAAAACCACTCATTTCTAAAAAGAACCGTTCTGCTCGTCTATAATTTGCCAGGGATCATTTAAACTGGTCGATACAGAAATGGAATACTGTCCTCTTTTCCGACGAATCCAAATACAATTTAAGAAGCAGTGATGGGAGAACATTTGTAAGACGAGCAAAGGGAAAAACATTAGATCCAAAGTACACAAATAAGACTGTAGATGTTTTTCTGGGCAAGGTATGGGCCCAATTCATATTATAAAAGATAGCATGACAGGTTAAAATAATACCTAAGTTTCCATTGTTTTGTCAATGCCGCAATAAAGAAATCTTTTAATTTTGTTTTCTCATTTTTCGAATTTAATTAATTATGTCCTTTGTTTTTTGTTCAATTAAGTTAATAAAAGTATACAAATAAAATACTACAAAAATTTTAAAATTTTTTAAAAAAAATTATTTCAGATTTTAGACCACTAATGAAATATTTGGAAAAGTTTCCACTGTAAATCGTACACTTATTTTGATACAAAACTTTTTACATAATTTGTTCTTTTTTGGACTAATAAGTGAGCTATTAGCAATAACTATTTGCTTAATTATTATTTTTTTTGGTTGCACCGATTTTCCCCATATTCAATGCTGAACCTGTAGGACGGATATTTTGTACTCCAAATTTTTTTTTTGGTTGGAAAATACCAATCATTTCTGATCAACAGAGAATATTTGGGGAAAATTTCATCGCTCTAGGTCCTTCCCTATCCTTAAATATAAAAATGTGTTGGTCTACATAAAGAGATTTATTCATTCCCCCTTATCTTTTTCGTGGTATAACAATAAATTTTATTTCCTAGTTATTTATATATTTCATAAACATAAATGTTTTTAGCAAAACTTTAAAATTTTTACAATGCGGTAAGCTTTTGCTTTTACTCTCCTAATGTACATAAATGTATCTTCTAAAATCCTTAAAACCATTTTGTTTAGTTATGGTTTGTTTATCGTCTTTAATAGTTCTTTTGTTTATTTAAACATTTTTTATTGTTAAAAAAAAATAACTACTGCACCATTAGAGGGTTAAAAGCTAAGCTGTGAATAGTAGTATTTTTTAGTTGGTTTCTTTTTGTTGTTTATAAACATAAAACCAACAATACTCGACAATAACTAACGCATTTTTTAGTTTTTAAAACTCATAGTTATTGTTCAGCTCTTATTGTTTGTTTTTTTTATAGCACAAATACAGACACAAATTGTACGTAGAGTCATGGTTGAATTTACGCTTCGGAAGAAAAAGAGAGAAACCTCCCTGACATTTAATAGGAACAAACAAGTACTATAAACAAACACAAATATGACCAACTCTAAAGCAATAACTACGAGAATAGCAATTGCGAAATAATTCAAAAGGACTGTCATCAGTTAAACAAGAGGCAAAACTTTTGGTTAGGGGGAGATAACATTATTTCGCATTCTCTAAAAGGCTTTGAGAGATCCTGTTCATTAATATGTTCAATATCTTCGTTCAGTACATAAAAATAATATATTTTGTTATTAGTTTAGAAGTTACAAATTTATTTCCCACATTTCTTTTGAGCTCCATGTAGTATGAGTAATATTTATATGTATATAGAGTAATTAAGCTAAATCAAGAGCAGATCCCCTTAATGGGCCGACATTTTCCATGATCTTTAGACACAAAAAATATAAACGCTACATTTTCTCAGTCCTTAAAATTCCACTGAAATGGGTGTAACTGTAATACGAGTAGCAGCACTGTAGCAAACTAGTTGTAGCAGCAGTATTGGTAGTAACTACTAGCAACAAATGTCACTTTATGCTGCATACGTCGCTTCACTTTGGCCACTAAAAGCTTTTTGATTATGAAAAATGTTTCCAACATATGCTCCAAATGACTGTTTTTCTATTTGTTGTTGTTCTCTTTTTTTAATTTTTTTTATTTTTATTTTTTTGTTCATTTCAGTAGCCAATGTTTTTATGCTTGCAACTCCTGTCGTTATTACACCACTAACTCGGTTAAATTTTCGCATTTTTCTTAAAGTGGTTGGCTCGTGTTTTGTTTTTTGTTTTGGTGGCTACTGAATGTTGCTGTTGTTTGTTTTAGTTAGTAATTTGTTTTTGTTTCATCTTCAGCAGCTACTGTGCCACAATAAACCACCATAGTTGTAATAGTTCTTGTTGTTATTGTTAGTTTTACAACTTAAAACAATAACAACAGCAATCAACAACATAAAGTGTGTAAAAACACATTTAACAAACTATTTGCCCCATTGAAACTGCAGATTTCAATTAAATACTTGTATTTGAAGTGGGTTTTTCTATTTGAATTGCGTGAAGGGTTTGTTTCATAGCAATAATTTAATTAGTTGCAGAAGATTAATGAAGAAAAGGACAGGAGGTTTGATGGAAGGTGTTTTCGATAGCTGAAAAAAGTTACTAAAGGTGCTTAACAAAATCCTGGGTTAGCAGTGTAAATTATACGAAAACTGTCTTCTTTTACTGCTACACTGTTGCTAACCTCTGCTGGCCCGGCCTCACTTTAGCTTTTACCCATGTTAAAATACAATGACAACTATTATACCTTGATAATTAATTTCATTTGACTTTCAACTCTACAATTTTTACTTCATTTCTTTTTTTTTGCAGATTTTTCCTACAAATTGTCATTTATCTAAAAACCTTTTTTAAAAAAATCCACCAAAATACTATAACCCAATCACTCCACCTCAAATACGCCCAAACCTCAGCTAATATATATAGTTTAAATATAACAAAATTTAATTAATTAAAATTATTTCTTTTTGCAAATTATATTATATTAAATGAACACACAATACACCATGCTGCCATTGCAATTAAAAAAAAATCTTAAAAACAAGAGAAAAAAACTATGCAGATATTCTGTTTCACACACAAAAACACATTTATAGCCCCACAACACCGACCATTAACATTTATTGGCAGACAAGATAGACATGATTCCAGATTTTTGCCAGCCTTTGATCATTGATGTTGAAAATCATTTGTTTCAGCAAAAAAAAAAAAACATGAAAAAACACACACAAAATACCAGTAAGAAAAATTGGTCACTTTTCTTTTGCATCCTTGTTGGTTTCTTTGCAGCACAATTTGCACAATAACTTTTTATGAGGCTCTTAGTATGAGTGCAACATGACTATTAGGTTGCCATTTATTCTGCTTTTTTGTTTTTTTAATGAATATAAGGTCTAAAAAATGAATGCAAAATCGGATTAAGTTTAGAGGTTGCATATTTGACTTGAAGTTTCAACTTGTGGTTCAAAGTAACAATATTTGAATTTGTGTAAAATTGATACTTACACTGTGTCATGGAAATATAACCATATACGGACACCACTATATGATAAAAGACCAAAAAAAAAAGACCCGTGCCTCCAAGTTTTGGCCAAATTCATGCACTCTTTTTTGGGGCTCGTATCTTGCAAACAATTCGGAACTTTGATTTACTCTCTGAGGCAAAGTTGTGGCCCTTGTCATAAAGAACAAAAATTGTGAATATATAAAATCAAAAAAACTTCATCTTCAAGATCAAAATCGCAAAAAACTTTAAAAAATTCGAAATAAATTTTTTAAAGCTGCCTAAAAGTATGCTTTAGTTTATAATAAGTTAATAGTTTATAGCCCAAAACTCTTAATTCCTTTAGCTTTTTCTTACTAACTTATATTAACCTACCTAAGCGGTGTTAAGAATCATTCCTATGGACCTGAACAGGGGAAAAAAAAGTAAAACAAAATCTAATTTTTTATAGTTTTTTTGCGATTTTGATGTTGAAGATGAAGTTTTTTAAATCAAATTAAAATTCCGAACTGTTTGCAAGATATGTCCCTGAGATAATGATCACTTTTTTGCAAAAATTACACAGAGGGCCCAAATTTTTGGGGGCCCATAAAAAATTGCATGACTTTGGGTAAAACTGAGAGGCAGGGGTCTTTTTTTTTTGGTCTTTTATCACGTAGTGATGATGTCCGTATATGGATATTTTTTTCGTGTTGCACTAGGTCTTCATTTACTTTCCCAGTAAATACTTACAACGAGAGAATAAAATCAAAATTTACAAAATTAATCTCTTAAATTCTCAATAATAGTAAAAAGTAAATGAACGCTTTTCCAGTAACAATTGCTTTATACACACAATTTTCATATTTTATTCCTTTTTCTTAAATTTTATTGATAATTCTTTTTTTGACATTTTTTTCACCACAAAAATAAAATTGTAAATAAATAAACAATAATACAAAACATTTGAAATATAAGCTGCTAACCATAGGGTAACATAGAGACGAGACGGAATTGTCAAAAACCTAAGTCTGTTGTCAAAAACCTATCTCTTGCAACAACAAAATATATGCTAGTCAATGTATTTTGTTGTTGTATCAGAAATATTATTTGTTGTATTTTTGTTTGACAAATCAGAGTGTCTCGTCTCTATGTATAATTCTCTATGCTGCTAACTATTACGAGTTACAAGTAGAACTTGTAATAGTTTGCAACGAGAGAACACTGTCTAAAATTTATACACTCTTGATTTTTTCTCTACTTGCAAGTTTTTTGAGTTAATGAACGGTTTTCCACTAACAATTGTTACTAACTAGTAACAACTTTTAGTTATTGAACAGAGCTACTGTGTTATAATGGTTGAAATTTTCCAAATTTTTGTAAATACAATTTTAAAAATGCGGAATTTACAATAGATGACGTATCCTTTGAATGCTGTTTTCCTTTTTAATAATTTATATGACATTTTTAAGGGCTCATGTCTGTCATTTATTCTCACGTAGTTATTGAACAACAGTGTAAACAACAAAGCTCTACTTTAAAAAAAACAAACAAATTGCTTACAAATTGGTGAATGTATTCCATCGGTTTCCAACGTACGAGAGATTGCCAGGCCAGCCAAAAAATTTCGAGGACCAATAATTGGTGGCATTACTCCATGAAGATTGTTGTCAAACTCAACAAGGGAACTACTCAATCAGGTAACGTCTGTGAATCCCGGCAAACCAGGCGAATCGATACCAAAGCCAAATATCCATGGCGCTATGGTAATGCTGTGCTCCTATCTATTATGAACTGCTGAAATATTGGCAAGCAACCTGTATCGATCGCAACTGATTCGTTTGGAGCCAACATTGGCCGATAAATGCCCAGATATGAAAATGTTGTAATACCTATTAAAAATTATTTAGAAAGAACTGGTTGAGAAGTTTTGCATCATCCGCCTTAGAGTCAACCATCCCGTCCGACTACTATGATTTTCGATCGATGCAGAACTGTCTCTCTGGGATACGGTTCGCTTTGGAACAGAGTATCCGAAATTGGCTTTATTCATTATTGGCCTCAAAAATTTGGCACTACTTTCATAGAGCCGAAGAACTTTAAATTGAAATCAAACAGAGAAAGACGTTTTTAATATCGTGCCTCAATTGGAAGGTGGTGCCAGCGTGCGATACAATCAATTTACTGGCCACATTAGATTATTTTCTTTAGGGATATTTAAAGTCCCAGGTCGATCGAAATAAATATATTAGAAGCGTAACTGCAAAAATACAGCCTGATTTACTGAGAAAGGTGGAAAGAATTATATCAACACAATTTGTATAAAATCAGTTTGTAGGAATAACTCATAAAATAGATTACTTGGATACACTTAAGTGACAATTTTCTTCACGGTAGTCCGCTATAAACCCGGCTCGGTTGCTATATAAAATCGAAAACATCGGTCCACAAATGGCTGAGATATATGGAAAAAACCAGAACAACCTCGATTTTTGACCTACATATATCTGGATTACTAAGTCATGAATATAGACAATATGGATATCTAATAGGGTATTCAATTAATCGGGTTTCTGGTTTAATCGGTTAATCGAGCAAATAATTAACCGAGGTTTATATTTATTCGGTTAATAATCGGTTAATTTAAAATTATTCTATTAACCGAATAATTTCTATTTTCATTTTAAATTGAAAATACAACAACGAATTTTGTGTACAAAATCATAAAAAACAGCAAATAAGGTATTTGAGATAATTTTTTTAAACATATCGCCTATTTGCTGCAACAACGTCATAACTTAAAATCCGTGTTTTATGAACTGTTCTATAATCTTTCATATAGTTTCATCAGTTTTCAAAAAAGTCAATTATTTTTTGTGTGAGAGTGCTTTTTTTGTTGTAAACATCAAAATTAAAATTCATGTTTTCTCGTATATTTGATAAGTAAAAATTTGGGTTTAATACAGATTAGAAAGATATTAACATCTACTATTTATATTTCTGAAATCGAATGATTTGTATAATTTAAACGATTTTTTTCTTTAGATTTAATAAAACTTTTCTTGGAAAAAAACTCTCTCGCTGATTGTATATGTTGGAGAAATCAAAAGCATGATAAGGAATATTAATTTTTGAATTGTTTTAGATTTTGATCAATTTAATAGTTTCGTTTAGTTATGATAAAAGACTCATTTCAAAACAGGTTTCGTCCATACATATAAATACAAACAAAGTTTCAAATACATGTAAATTAAATATGTCAGTATCATATTTATTGGATGTTCAAAAATATCTAATTTTAATTTGAAATTTGTCTTTGAATTGAAATGGAAAAATAAATACAAAAAAATTGTTTAAAGTGCAAAAAAAAGGAATTTCGGTTAATCGACACAAATTAATCGGTTTATTTGTTATTTGAAAATCGGCAATTTCAAATTATTCGAACAGTTAACCGTCCAAAATTAATCGGTTAACCGATTAACGGTTAATCGATTGAATACCCTAATATCTAATGATAAATATTTCAAAGACCTTCGCAATGACGTATGTATATAACACCATAGTACGTTGTACCTACAATGGGTCAAAATCGGAAAAAATATTTTTTAACCCGAAGTTTTTTGTTCACCAAAAGTTTTTTCTCTAAATATTAAAAAATAAATCAAAAAAACTAAAAAAAAAATTAAAATTTAAAAAAACAATTCGAAAATTTTCCAAAATATTCAAAAACAACTTTGGAAAAAAAATTAATTTTGTTTACCTATAAATATTTAAAATTTTTATTTTGAAGTATAATTTGGTGAAGGGTATATAAGATTCGGCACAGCCGAATATAGCTCTCTTATTTGTTATTTTTGTTTTTGTATTGTTGTATTACTAGACCTTGGTAATGTTAAACACCTTTTAGTAAATGAAGATATTTTTAATTAGATTTTCTTCAACATTTAACTTTTTTATTTATTTTTCTTTTCACATTGCTAATTTCAGCCAAAACTCGAAACTTCAACATTTGGTTTTTAGATGACGGAGAACTATTTTAGATCTTGGGAGCATCGAAAATCTAAAAATATGAAAATAAGGTCCACCCTATTATGCATGCCTCCCTGAAAGCTGAGTGAATGCAGTCCAAAAACGAAAACAATGCCTGACAAAAAATTGTGAAAAAAACTAGAACAATGGACACGATTGGAATGAGACGAAATAAAGTGGAAAAAAGTGTGTATACGAACGAAATGTAAAATTGTAATCAAGTTGGGTGATTGCGGTGTTGGCAGAGATTTGAAGGAGTGCTGTAAGATAGGCTCAAATAGAAGATTTTCCACAAATTTGTACTTTTATCTGGCTACAGTTTTGTTCAGTTTCAAATAAATTGCCATAACACAGCTTTAGTGAGCTCTCAGCTCAACAATTTGGAACATTTTTTTGATATTAAAAATTTTCGGTGCGTCTAGCTCCATATGACGTGTAAAGTTGGCCTTATTCGATTTAGCTTATATTATCTTCAAGTGCAGGACACAGACAATTGGGATGGTTAATAGTGTACTTCTAAATACTTACAAAAGCCTTTAAAAGGTAGAATCAACTATTTTATATAACTGCCGAATTAAAAGTTTCAATAGATCTTAGCGATTAATGTGAAATCCTATTGGATATTGAAATATAATGATCGGTTGCCTGAACTGAGTACCATGAAATCTCAATTTTTAAGACACAAGAATGAAGAGTTTTGAATTTGAATTTTTGCAATTTCATTTCAGGAAAACATTCTCTCAATTTACTGCCTGTCTCAATAAAGGACACAGTGAGGCTTATGAACAATTGCATTTATAGAAAAACTACACAGAAATATGTTGAGATAAAAGAAAGAAAACGAGATGAAAACCAAAGAAAGATGTAGAAAAAACATTTTTAATGAATGGCAATTAAAAGCACTCGTATCTTGGTAATAAAAATTTAAAAATTAAAAACACTAAATGGCCTACAGTAAGCAAGGGTCACGTAAATACAAACATTGGTGACAAATTGGTAATAACACTTTCTAAATTTCAAATTAAATGAAATTGAAAAGCATATTTCAGTAAAAGAATGTTTTTTTTTAAAAAAACTTAAGAAAAAAAAGCATTGTTTCGTGCACTAACGTATGGTGAATAAAATACGAACAAGTAAAACACTCTATTTAAAAATGACACATGACATTAACAAAAAAATTACATACGGTAAATTCAAGAGTACTGTCTTTTTATTTATCAAACATAAAATTGTTCGGATCAATTTAATATTTGTTTCGAAAATGGCACTAAACGAACTGAACCGTCGAAAATTAATTGTTAAATTTTGTGAAGAAAACCCAAATAAAACCAAAAATGAAATTTTTTGGCACTTTAAGGACATGGGATTCCAAAAAACCTTTATCTACAAAACAGTAAACCTATATGAGAACAATATGCCAATTGAAAGAAAAAGTGGATCTGGTCGAAAATGCAGTTTACAAGACTCCAAACTACGCTCTAAATTAAAAAATGAAGTATTAGGTGCCAGTGCAAAATCATATCGTCAATTGGGTAGGAAATATAATTGTGACAAAAACACAATTAAGAAATATTTAGAATCCATGGGAGTACAGAAAAGGAAGAAAAGAACAGCACCATTTACCACCGAAGCTCAACAAAAGGTAATTAAACATAGACTACGGGAGCTTTCCAGAAATTACTTTTCTTGCTCATCAGAGTACAAATGTGTAATGGACGACGAGACATATTTTACCGTTGAAGGAAATGAATGGCAACCAAAACATTATTTTGAGTCTTCTAGTCATGCCGCCACCGAAAAAGTTAAATTTATTCGTAAGACAAAGTTCCCAGGAAAAGTTTTGTTATGGTTAGCCATAAGTGAAAGTGGTATCAGTGAACCAGTTTTTTTTAAAGGTGGATTAGCTGTGAATGCCCAAGTTTACAATGAAAAATGTGTGCCAGCACTTAAAAATTTTATCGAAAAATATCATCGAAAACAAAAAATAATTTTTTGGCCAGATTTGGCGTCCTCTCACTATGCGAAATCCACAATAGGAAACTTGAAAAATAAAAAAATAGAATTTGTCCCAAAGGAAATGAACCCTCCAAATGTTCCACAATTGCGACCTATTGAAACTTTTTGGGCTAATTTGAAACGAAAAGTTTATGAAAGAGGATACAGAGCCAAAAATGTTGATTCCCTAATTCAGAAAATAAAAAAGGAGCTAAAAAGTATAAATATAGAAGGAATTCAGGCTTCAATGAGTAATCTTCCCAAAAAAATAAGAAAAGCAAATCGCGAAGGAGCTAATTTTTTTTTGTAAATATACTTTAGTATGTAAGCTTAAATATTAATTACAATTTGAATTTAAATAAATTTTTGTTCAACTGTTTTCGTTAATTTTATATTTGTTCGTATTTCTTTCACCATACGTTAAGAAAATTTGCTTCTTAGAAGTTGTAGGGTAAGGGATTAAAAGATCCAATCCACAAAAGCATTGATTGAAAAAAAAAACAAAACACACATAAAACCAGATTCCAAGAGGGAAGGGGAAGGGAGTTTATCCCTTCAAAATTAAGTACTATAGTGTATCTAACAAACCATATATGCCGGTTTATAATTTGTTCCTTACTATTATTATATTTATATATATATATGTATATCTTAACAAAAAACCTTGTCCATCAGAGAGTTAGTAAAGTATTCAAGCACAAAAATGCAGCTGAACAAAAAAAAACGAACAGGATTATAAAACTTTTCTTGTTCATTTTCAATTTCAACATCAATTATGTGCATAATATGGCCACCTAAAAAAAAAAAACTGCTCGAAAAATTCAATCAAATTAATGAAAGCAATAAAAAGATGGAGATTTTTATAATTAATAATATATTCTGTTAAAGCAATAAAAATCATTTTAGAACAAATAACTTTAATAATACTTATGGTTGATTAAGCAATGTTATACAAATAAATTTTAATTGTAGCATCATTGTGCATGAATATTCAAACTAGCAATATTGCCAGAATTTATTCAGGAATACATGCTACACCATTTTTCATTGCAATTGAGAAAATTCTCAATTAAATTAAGAATTTCGATATTATATTGAGAAAAATCCAAATCCATGAAATTGATAAATTTAACTCGGAACTCAGAAAATAATAAATATAAACGTGCATCTATGTTAACAAAAGGACAAGATCTGGAAAGCATGTGGTCTCATGTTGGATCCCTAACAGTGCTTTTGATACATACTTCCCGTGGTTCTGTTGCTGTTGGAACCACAGGCATTATTCAAATGTAGAGTAAAATACAAATCATTCAAAAGAAAAATTTCTCAATTTAATTTAAATTTTCTTTAATTTCAATTGGAATTTTCCCAATCTCAAATGCAAATTCTCAATTTCACTCGGATTTTTCGCAATTTCATATTGAAATTCTAAATTTTAGTTGGAATTTTCTCAATTTAATTTGGAATTTGCATAATGTTCTCAATTTCAATTAAAAATAATGAAGAAAAAATTTAAAATCTTTATTTTGTATAAAAATGCTAAAATAAAATTTAAGAAAATTAGAATTAAATAACATAAATGTATGTACAGTAGCCCAAGAAAGTCTACATACAGGAAAAATTATTATGTTACTTTAATTTAAAGCAGTTATTTTTAGTTTTTTTATGAGATATATGTATAATAAGACATGTCTTATGTCCATTTTAGCAAAAATAAATTCAAATAACGCCCAAAAGTTCACCGTTATTCGAGTTATTGATTCTGAGTAAAATAACGAAAAATTTATTCTCGGTTACACCTACTTTTGGATGGGCGAGACTATTAAGTTTCATAATATTTTGAACATAAAAGCCCAAAACACCAAAAAAAAAATCGTTATTTGACTCAGAATCAAAAATTCTAATAACGGTGAAATTTTGGACGTGATAGGAAATGTCACTAAACCCGACTTAAGTGATGTTGTTTTAATTTTTTTTTAGTGTGAATTTATTTTTTTTAACAAATATATTTCATTACTTTTAACTTACAAATACAGCTTTCAACGAAAGAAATTTAATTTGAACTCCGGTATGTAGACTAGGGTGGCCCTTAATAAACGAATGTTGGATTTTGACCATTCTCACCCCCCAGTTTGGTGAACATTAGTAAAAAAATCATCCTGAAAAATTTTAGGTAAATCGGTTGTGGTTAAGACGTGCCGCAAGCCCTCTGAAGTTTTGAGATGCATTTACAAGGGGAAAAAATGCATTTTTTTCAGTTTTTGTAAAAATTTTGCCATTAAAAAATTACTTTTGCAATTTAATTTTAAAGAATCGAAATGTGTACGTAATTGTCGTTCTAATGAATTATAAAAAGCAGAAATTGGTCAAAAAATGTTAAAGTTATTAAAAATTCGCCAGGCCATTAACGTGTCTCAGGCCACTATAACAAGAAATGTAGGAACAAAATTAACATATTTTGATAAATATTAAAATAAAAGCTAATTTTTACTTAAAATATGTCCATATATACAGTGAGCCTCAAAAATTAGTAAACACAACAAATTATTTGATTTTTTTTAAGACAATGAAAATCCTAAAATTTATCCATCGATTATAATTTAAACGTTTTGGTTTTTTGGAGATTGAACTGAATAATAGATTCGGTTCTGAAAAATAAAGATTTAAGTCGGACTATAATGATTTTCATGATCTTAAAAAAATCATAAAATTCTCTGGTGTTTACACACTTTTGAGGTTGTGTGTACTTTATATGAGTTTTTGTCTTCGTAGGATACCGTTAACCTATTCTTAGGTATGAACAAAAAAATAAAATTTTTTTAACGGCAGTTTCAAAACTCCATTTTCAAATTTTTAAAAATTTTGTTAAACAAATTTCAGAATTTTTTGATCATCGCATTGGGATTTATTAAGAATATAATAGGGAATAAAAATGTGAAAAAATTATGAAAATACCTCTTATAGTTTTTCCGTACCTGCGATTTAAATTTTGAAATTTTCGAGAAAAACCAATTATTTGGCAATTTTTAGGCCAATGAGCTCTATTTCCTACTCTTATGAATTTTAAGTAAAATCTATTGATAATATTATAGTCCAGATAATTCTAAATATACTCTGAAACTTTTACTAAAATCGGAAAACGTTAACCCTTAAATCGTGAAGGTCAAAGGTCAAATTTTTCAATATTTGGAATTTCTCTTGGAAAGATTTCGAAATGTTCGAAATGTTGTATATTTTTGGGCCGATTTTGATGAAATTTAACAAAAATATAACACAAAGCCTAGTATTTACAAAAACAGCAGAAAAATTAAAATTAACCCTATATAGCACTTGGTGTTAAAATGACCCCAAAACTTCTAAAACCATAAAAAAAATTATGATTTTAAAAGTTTGGGGTAATTTTAACCCCAAGTGCCATTAAACGTTAATTTCCATTCTTGTTCTGTTATTATAAACCCTAGAGTTTATGTTATATTTTCTTGAGTTTCATCAAAATCGGCCCAAAAATATACAACATTTCGAACATTTCGAAATCTTTCCAAGAGAAATTCCAAGTATTGAAAAATTTTACCTTTGACCTTCACGATTTAAGGGTTAAGGTTTTCCGATTTTAGTAAAAGTTTCAGAGTATATTTAGAATTATCTGGACTATAATATTATCAATAGATTTTACTTAAAATTCATAAGAGTAAGGAAATAGAGCTCATTAGCCTAAAAATTGCTAAATAATTGGTTTTTCTCGAAAATTTCAAAATTTAAATCACAGGTACGGAAAAACTATAAGAGGTATTTTCATATTTTTTTCACATTTTTGTTCCCTATTATATTCTTAATAAATCCCAATGAGATGATCAAAAAATTCTGAAATTTGTTTAACAAAATTTTTAAAAATTTGAAAATGGAGTTTTGAAACTGCCGTTAAAAAATTTTATTTTTTTGTTCATACCTAAGAATAGGTTAACGGTATCCTACGAAGACAAAAACTCATATACAAGTAAATATGGACATATTTTAAGTAAAAATTAGCTTTTATTTTAATATTTCTCAAAATATGTTAATTTTGTTCCTACA
This sequence comes from Calliphora vicina, assembly GCF_958450345.1. Taxonomy (NCBI): domain Eukaryota; kingdom Metazoa; phylum Arthropoda; class Insecta; order Diptera; family Calliphoridae; genus Calliphora; species Calliphora vicina. The sequence goes on from NC_088781.1 coordinate 28,328,387, forward strand.
TTTCTTGTTATAGTGGCCTGAGACACGTTAATGGCCTGGCGAATTTTTAATAACTTTAACATTTTTTGACCAATTTCTGCTTTTTATGTCTCATTAGAACGACAATTACGTACACATTTCGATTCTTTAAAACTAAATTGCAAAAGTAATTTTTTAATGGCAAAATTTTTACAAAAACTGAAAAAAATGCATTTTTTCCCCTTGTAAATGCATCTCAAAACTTCAGAGGGCTTGCGGCACGTCTTAACCCCAACCGATTTACCTAAAATTTTTTCAGGATGATTTTTTTACTAATGTTCACCAAACTGGAGGGTGAGAATGACCAAAATCCAACTTTTGTTTATTAAGGGCCACCCTAATGTAGACTTTATTGGGCTACTGTATATAAATTTGAAAATTATAAACTAAGTACCTGTACAAAATTTGAAATAGTCATAGAGAAAAAGTTTGTTTTTTGTATTATGTAATGAAAGATAGATGGCATCAATAAATTTCAGAAAAACGAGATTTGTATTAGATATACATTAGGCTGGGTCGAATTGTATGGACAACCAAAAAGTAAAAAATCGTATAGCAAAAACGCAATCGTATCCTCAAGAAACCATAGGTCTAAAATCAAATCCTATCTTGCTCATTTCGTCTTTTATCCAAGATTTTCTGATTTTTTTATTTTATAATTCAGCATCCTTTTATTTTTGAAGAAATTGACGTGTCCCTCCGCCTAATAGAATTAACTAAGGATAACATGAGTAACACGACCCCGTGAATCTTCACTCAAGTTTCTCAATGTGTAATGAGTTGAGAAAAGCATTTTCAGCTATTTGAAGTTTTCATAGACATTTTTACTCTATAAGTTAAAATTTAAAGAAAGTCTAGCTAGACTTATCTTGGAAAATTTTTAAATTCTTCTATATGCAGTTCTGCTATAAAAAAAAATCATATCCAAGAACTAATTTAATCAGGATTTCTGCATAATAAGCACATTTATGACTGTATTCCGGGGGGACATTTGGAAATTGTCGAATGATTTTAAATATGCTTCTATTATTACAAACAGATTTGGTTTAGATCAGTCAGAGTTGCCTGATTTTCAGTACTTATTAAAAAACATACCATTTTTAGGTAATTTGGTCGGCTTTCAGATACAGTATTGCGAAAACTAAGTATCGGATCGGTATTATTTTTTATTCTATTGATAGATCTATTTATTAAGAAAAGAAAAAAATAAGTTATTTTATTATTCCTTTACCTAATGCAAAAAATTTCCAGCTGCCCGTCCTTGCCCCATTTTTTGCTAGAGGTAAAATTTTGGAAAAAGACATGGTTCCTAAAATGTGTTGCAGGCACATTTCTGCTTTTACGGATTTTGAGCAATATTTTAATTAAAATATTAATAATTTAATAAAAAATTTAAAAATAAATTTAAAAAAAAATTAAATCTTTTATGAAATTTTTTACAGAAAATTGAAAAATATTTTTTTTAATTCTTTTCAGGAATAATTTTAAATCATAAAAGGCTTTAAAAAGAAACATAAAAAATCTAAAACTTTAAAACATATTTTATTTTACTTCCCATAAAATAGATTTTTCCACAAATTTCAATTTTGCTAACCCATAATAGACGTAGAACCCTTTTCAAACAATAGTTTCATGCCTTTTACATTTTTTTATTATCTCATTTAGTTCAAAAGTTATGATTTTTGCAACAAAAAAACTCAAATGGCGCCACTGTGCGTCGCTTGTGTGTTTTCAGCAGACAGACGGATGGGCCCAGCTAGGAAATATTAGATTTAAGAGGAATGTAATTTAAGAATTCGATTTTGTGAAGCAGGAATTCTGAATTAGTGACACCATTATTTAATGTTATGAATAAGATGTTCATATATATAATCCTAATTTTAAGAGTAGGAAGTTCAATAAGTGCAAATCGACTTTTATTTATTAATATAAGGATTTCAATATTATACCCCAAGATCAGAGAATGCATCAACTTTATCAAATTGATACGAATGGAGTATCAACAGAATACTTGAAACTTTTTCTGTAGAATATTATTATGAGCTTTATAATGAACTCGGTTTTACTTAACCAATTTTGCAATCGACCATTGGGTCTAAGTGAAGAATTCTTACCTTATTTAAGCTTTAATTTAAATAACTTTAACAGTTGCTAATTTAATTAACATAGAATTAGTACTAAATATTACAGTAGTTGACCTCGTAAACTATACCAAATGTAACTTGTCGGTACACACGTATGTTAAGGAATGAGCCAAAAAAAAACTAATACACACAAAATATTAAAGAAAACTCAAAGTTATTAAATTTAAGAAGTCTTAAATTTACATACGTATATTTATTGAAGAGCTGTACAAATTCATTAAACATTTGCATTTGGAAATTTTCTTAAAAATTTTCTACCTTGTCCTGGGTAGTTATTCCAATAAATTTCTACATTCAGAATCCAGGTTTTAATACACCTTTTAATGATTTATAACGATAAATATTGAGATCTTTTGTGGATAATTTCTTGTCTGACATAATTTAAGAAACTAATGTGGCAAAATCTTGTTGCACAAATAAAATGTACATGTAAGTTTTTTTTCTGGCTCTCTCCTTATCCACAAAAGTATCTATAATATATTAAATTCAATTAAGTAACAATTATGAAATTCTATATAAAATATGTATCTTTATGCAATGTGCATATGAACGAGTACAAGTATATTAAAGTAACGTCTGTAGATACATAAATATTTCATTGTTCTTGTTTACGATTTAAATTAAAATATTTCCACTATTACACTTTAACTTCTCCTTGCTCTGACGCATGCAGCAACACATACACACATCTATCCAAACGCATTGCAGGAGTAAAAGTTGATGATGGTAGTGCTGTTGCCATTAATGTACATTAAGGTGGAGCATATATGAGAAATTTCTAAAATTATTATCCGTCATAGAAATCTTCACGATATTTATTATAAGACAATTATGAATGTTCAAGTCATTTTCTAAGGGGACCTTGTATGGGAACTGGGCACTAGGGATAAATGTTGCCCGATTTTCTGCAGTAGTTAGATTAATTTTTGAAAATTTTTTATTAGAATTGCGCATAATCAACATATTAATGACTGCTCAAACAATATTCCGGGGGGGACATTTTAGAAGAAACATTCGAAAATATTTGATGTATACTTTTTAGAGTGACAAATAAACATTTCTTTCATAAGCGTTGTGTTTTAAAAAAATATTTGGGGTATTCACACGGTGTGCTATCAATTCATATTGTCATATAAAGTACTAAAGTTTTACAAGAGTTTTAAAAAATTTTTGTTGTGATTCAAGAAAAAAGTCCTAAAATAATAAAAGCTTTATGCTGCGTTTATAGTTTTGTCATAACTAAACTGTGTAAATCTAAGTCGAAAAGGAATTACTCTTCGTCTAGCCCTTGCAACAACGTATATAACGTCATAGTAAGACGGACCTACAATGGCTCAAAATCGGGAATATTATTTTTTAACTCGAATTTTTTTAATCGAAAAAAGTGGGCGTAAAAGTAGGCGTGGTCAATTTTTCATTCCGTAAAAACCTAAGTTGGACTATGACCGTTCTCAACTGATGCAATTAAAAACGAACGACATTTGATTTTTATTTATATAGAAGATAGATAGATTATAAAAAAAATAATTTTATGCCAATTTTATGATAAAAAATTTGTTCAGTGAAAAAAATGTTCTGTCAATTTTTTTTTTAAATTTTTAGATAAAAATTTTTTTTTAACCAAAAAAATTAAAAATTTAAATGTTGGTCATAGTCCAACTTAGGTTTATACGGAATGAAAAATTGACCACGCCTACTTTTACGCCCACTTTTTTAGATTTATCTAAAATCGGAAAACGGCTACATCGATTTGGCTTATTTTTGGTTTAAATGTTCATAGTTATCCAATTTAAACTGAAGGAAAAATTTACCACGCCCACTTTTACACCCACTTTTTTCGATTTATCTAAAATCGGAAAACGACTGCACCTATTTTGCTAATTTCTTTTTAAATGTTCGTAGTGAAATTCGTAAGAAAAATTAACCACGCCCACTTTTTTCAATATACAGGTAGGCCTCCATTTACGCGGTTTGTTGGGACCAAAAAAATAGCGTGTATATCAAATTCGCGTAAAACGAGGTTCTAATTTAAAACAAAATGCTTTTGTGGGGCCAATAATTTTTTATTTCGCGTAAAACAATACATCAGTCACACAAAAAACAAAATATTCTAATACATAAAAGAGATCAAAACATAACAAAAAAATCATAAAAATTAACGAAGTTTTCAAAAAAGAAATCTGTTATTCGCATGTGTTTTTTCGTTTCTTGTTGTTTGTTGCCGCGTTATATAAAAATAGTGTAAAAAAAGTCGCGTATTTGAAAAAATGGTTCATAATTTCAGTTCGCGTTATATCGAATTCGCGTAAATAAAGTACCGCGTAAATGGAGGCTTACCTGTAAATTCGCTAATAACCTGGCCAATAAGCGTTTAATCAAGAAAAAGAGCTCGATCAGTGATCACTCTTATTTCTGACCAAAAATCTATTTTTTCTCTATAAAAACTCAAAAATATTTAAATTCGCTAATATCTTGGCCAATAAACGTTTAATCAAGAAACGGAGCTCGATCTGTGATCACTCATATTTCTGAAAAAAAATCTATTTTTTATATAAAAATTCACAATAATTAAATTCGCTAATAACTTGGCCAATAAGCATTTAATCAAGAAAAGGAGCTCGATCTGTGATCACTCATATTTCTGGCCAAAAATCGATTTTTTATATAAATACTCAAAATATCTAAAAAGCAGATCGATCTGTGATTACTTCCATTTCTGATAAAAATCGATTTTTTATGTAAAAACTCACAATAAATAAATTCTCTAATAACTTGGCCAATAAGCCTTTAATCAAGAAAAGGAGCTCGATCTGTTATCACTCATATTTCGGACCAAATTTCGAGTACTTATATAAAAACTCATTGTACATTGTATTCTGTTGTTGCAAGACTTAGGTTTTTGACAACAGACTCAGTAACGCTCAGTAACGCTTCTATGTATATTTCATTCTATGACCATAAGATTCATTGTACATATTTTAAAATCAAATGTAAATCAAACATAACCCTGTACAGGACAACATCTGTCGGGTCAGCTAGTTTTGAAATGAAAATGAATAAAAAATTTTGAAACAAAATTTGTTCTATTTTCAGCTGAATAAAATTTGCACACTAACTTATGAGGGTTGCTCACAGCAGTCATATTTGTTTGTGTTATTATTTTATGACTGTCTTGTGAATATATTAATTGTATGTTGCGTCTTAAAGAATATAAAGATTTTGTAGCAACATATTTACGAAGCTGAAGAAGTAAAACCAGTTAGAGATCTATGTAAAGGTAAATTCAATATAAAAACCATTTTTAGTTTAATGTAAGGGATGCCCTAATGTCCATATATATGGCTGCAAGTAAATACTAAAACAGTAGAAATGTGCAATTAGTGGTGTACGAACACATACACAAAAATCCACTTGCATTGATCTCGTGCTTATTTCTTCTTTCAACTCCTCCTTAGCCACATAATGTTGCAAATGACTTAGTTGCATATATACTGGCATTAAAACATACATATGCATGATTTTATGTACGAGTGTTTATGAATATGTAAATGTGTGTGCAATGCGTAGTTATTCACCACATTCACAATGTTGCAGCCACCCTAAAGTAGACAAAACAAATGCATTCCAACTGCAATTAATTAACACAACAGTAAGAACGTTGTTGCATGTTGTTCATTTATTCTTAATAGAGAGGCACCACCATTTCCAAATACAAACATAATTTGTTACATAATTTTTAGGTTTTAAGGAAAAGTATAATTTTTGGTTCAAGTTTAAAGTGTTAAATGTTAGTAGTTAGAAAACTTTATTTTTGCTATTCCTAGTTTTGATGTTGAATGCGTATTGTAATTTCCCTTAGAAATAGTGTAACATGAGCATTTGTTTGTATACTTAATATTACAAATGCTTCATGCTACAAATTTTGTTATTAATGCTGTAACTATTAGTTGAGTTTCTGCATTTACGAGAAGCACTGCAACTATAACTTGTACTATGCGTTAGTTTGAATAACTAAATGTACATACATACAAATACTAAGTAAGTACGTTTATTGAAATGTTGCAGACATTGTGTAAATTATATAAAATATGCTCCTATAGTTCGGAAATAAACAACTTGGAATGTAACTAAGCCTTTCTGCCAGAAAATAAAAGAAAAATTACTGCAACCAAACAATATCAGCGCACCCGCACCGCACCACCAGCATCAATTGTAAATTAGCTGAGTAGTTTTTATTTAATAAATAACATTGTCGTTAATGTTCTTAAGGACAATTTTTGCCAAGTTTTTTTAAAGAATAAATAGGGAAATGCTTTTAGATTTAAGTTCTTTAAACGTTAAAGGTTTTTTCCATAAACATACTCTGGATGATAACACTGTGTAATTTTTTGAGTCATGGAAATATAACCATATACGGAAACCACTGCGTGATAGAAAACCCAAGTCATGCACTTTTTTAAGGGCCCCAAAGATTTGTGGCCGCGGTGTAATTTTTGCAAAAGAGTGATCATTTTCTCAGGCTCATATCTTGCAAACAGTTCGGAATTTTGATTTACTCTCTTAGGCAAAGTTGTATCAAAAACCAAATAATATAGCTATATTCTGCTGTTACGAATCTTTTGGTGAATCTTCATTCACCAAAGTATATTAAATTAGCTTTAATTTTTACAAAAATTGTCTGGCTCTAGTATTTTGGTGGATATTTTTTGTTTTTTATTACTGTATTCATAAAATTCTATTTCCTATATAACTATTTCTATCACATTTTTTCTAAATTATACTAAATGTAACACTTCCATATCATTACCATCAAATTTAACTCTACCTCTTACTAATTACTGCTTTCTACAATCCCTTTTTAATCCAATAAACAAAATTTTTTAATTCATCCTTACAAATTTACGTAACGTTTACGAAACTTTAATGCAAATTTCTTGTTGTCTATTATTTGTAGAAAAGCCCTTTATGTCCGCCCATCTAACTATCTTCAATTAAATTTTCTCATTTCAAAGAAAAGTATTGAAAATACCTTAATATTTCAAGTCGATATCCCCCGACTTAAATTTCTAGGTTCATGTAGTGTTTAGTCTTGTGTGTTGTGCCTTTAACTTTATGTTATGACCCATTGAATAAAGCAGAGTTTTAAAGGAGTAAATTTATTTTTCTAATTTATTTAAGCTCTAATATATGGTCGCCACATTAGCAAATGCATTATAATGTTGACCACTGACTATTGTATCCCTCAAACGCAAGATGATAAAACTATCGGAAACTTTCAGTTTTGTTTTGATATTTGTGGAATAAGCAGATGTAGAATAAATACACTGGGACAAGGCCCGTCATTGGGGATTATTTTTTGGCACTGTTTTGAAACTTTTCATTTCTAAAATAATTCTGTAGCTCGTGAACTACTGGAGAAATCTAGATGAAATTTCACATGGTCAGTGCGAAGTTGAATGGGGCCCCCAAAGTTGCTCAACTCGGGCCTACAAATTTAATAAAAAAAAACATTAAAATTACAGTTCTAATCCGAATATTATGTAATTATCTACACAGAGAAAACAGATTCGTGATAGCAACCGAATTTGTTGCCAATCGAATGATTCGGTTGCACACATAGAATTTTTCAGTTCTAACAACAGAAAGTCAGTTGATAAAGAAGAATTTCAGTTGAGGCAACCAAACTTTAGTTACGCATTCCAAAATATTGTAGCCACAACTGTAAAATTCGGTCACTAAGATAGAATCATTCGATTGGCTACAAATTCGGTTGCTATCACGAATCTGTTTTTTCTGTGTAAATTGTATTTAGATAGTATTTGAAAATATCTTTAAAAAAATAGGCTTACATACGCAATATTAAAGTTAAGCAATGAATAATTAAAGACCTACGATTGAACAGAGAATATTCAAGGACCAACTTCATGGTCGTACAATGTAGCTAAACTAAGAATATTCAAAGACCAACGATTGAAGCTTAGCTGAAACTATTCAACCAGCGAAAACCTACGACTGAAGCTAAACCTCATGAGCTACGATTGAAGCTTAATTAGGACTAATTAAAGAACTACGATTAAAGCTTAATTAGGACTGTTTAAAGACCTACGATTGAAGCTTAAATAGGACTATTTAAACACCTACGATTTAAGTTTAAATAGGACTATTTAAAGACCCACAATTAAACCTTTTTCTGAATCTTAATAGGACTATTTAAAGACCTACGATTGAACATTAAATAGACCTACGATTGAAGCTTAAATAGGACTATTTAAAGACCTACGATTGAACCTTAAATAGGACTATTTAAAGACCTACGATTGAAGCTTAAATAGGACTATTTAAAGACCTACGATTGAAGCTTAAAAAGGACTATTTAAAGACCTACGATTGAAGCTTAAATAGGATTATTTAAAGACCTACGATTGAAGCTTAAATAGGACTATTTAAAGACCTACGATTGAAGCTTAAATATGACTATTTAAAGACCTACGATTGAAGCTTAAATAGGACTATTTAAAGACCTACGATTGAAGCTTAAATAGGACTATTTAAAGACCTACGATTGAAGCTTAAATAGGACTATTTAAAGACCTACGATTAAAGCTTAAATACGACTATTTAATGACCTAAAATTGAAGCTTTTTTGAATCTTAACTACACGCAGAAAAAAATATAGTTGGGCATGGTTACTGTAACCATTTCAATATTGTTACAAGTTTTTTAACAATATTATAGTCACAGTAACCATTTACATGATTGTGGTAACCATAATATGGTTAATTTACGATTCACATGATTGTATCAACCATATATATGGTTACAGTAAACAAATATATGTTTGTGGCAACCATTTATATGATGAAGGACTTATCATATTATGGTGCTCTCGGCTTAAGGCTTATCATAATCTGAGAACAACATATTATGATAAAATTATTCATCATAAATATGGTTGCCACAAACATATATTTGTTTACTGTAACCATATATATGGTTGATACAACCATGTGAATCGTAAATTAACCATATTATGGTTACCACAATCATGTAAATGGTTACTGTTACTATAATATTGTTAAAAATCTTGTAACACTATATAAAGGGTTACAGTAACCATGCCCAATTATATTTTTTCTCTGCGTGTAGGACTATTTAAAGCTTAATTAAGACTATTTAAAGACTTACGATTAAAGCTTTTTTGAAGCTTAATTAGGACTATTTAAAGAACTACAGTTAAAGCTTTTTGAAGCTTAATTAGGACTATTTGAAGACCTACGATAGAAGCATTTTTGAATCTTAATTAGGACTATTTAAAGAACTACGATTAAAGATTTTTTGAAGCTTAATTATTACTATTTAAAGACCTACAATTGAAGCTTAATTAAGACTATTTAAAGTCCTACAATTGTAGTTTAATTAGGACTCTTTAAATACCTAGAATTGAAACTTAATTAGGACTATTTAAAGACCTACGGTTGTTTTAAACTGAGACTATTCAATGACCAACATCATGATCTACGATTGAAGCTTAATTAGGACCATTTAAAGGCCTGCGATTGACCCTAAACTAAAACTATTCAAAGACCAACTTCATGACCTACGACTGAATCTTAATTAGTACTACAGATACAGAACCATTTTCAATGAGTTTGTATTGATGCTAGTTTATGCATTCGGAATAACGAATCGATGGATGCGTTTCCGTTCACCTATGTCTCGTTTTGATGAATTACAGTCCGATATAATTGCTTTATATGTCTTTCTTTGGTGATTCGTGAACTAGTCTAAGTGAACTAGTCACAGGCTCTGAAAGCTCTCAATAAGATTTACCTAAAAAAATGAGGGATTTTATCGGCCAGAGTTCTTGGAAGAATGATTGTTATAAAATCGAAAATGATATCATGTCCAAAAACTAATGGAAATGTTATTAAAAGTCCATATAAACATAAAAAAAATTAAAATGTGTATTTTCGTTTTAAAGACAGTTTGTTTTTGAACAACCTTGAGCTTAACAGAATTTAGCAGTAAAGTTTGTTTATAAATGATAGAGATATGGACAAAAAAGCTGAATTCCAAACTTTTTAAAACCAGATTAGATTAGATATTTAAACAGAACATCAGCAGTAAACCTAGAACTAATTAATTCCTTTACAACTCTGATAAATAGGCAATGAAGCTTAAAGAGGCTTGAGGGCATCACTTTTTAAAATAATCTGGAAAAACAAATTCAATATTTCGCACGGTTTACCTTCAAGATTTAAATTAAAGGCTGATTCCAAAAATGTTTGTGTTTTTTCTCCACTTGCTTCACTTCCGTTTTTTACGTTTTCCGCCTACGTATCAATGAATTTCATGTAGTGGCTACAGGCATATCAATACGTTTAATGGATATTTGAGACTCAGTTTGCTTGGTCGTTGGCCATTTCTAAACCATAGCCCAAAATAGAATTTTACACTTTTGCTGGCGTCCCTTTAAGATTTAAAAAAATAAGCAGTTTTTTTCACAGTTCACTTTGCATACAAAGTACCCCCTTAAATGGCAGTTCATACATACAACAATTTTGTTTTTATGATGCTTCTCTTCTTACTTAGTCCTTGCAGATACATTACAACATACAAATGTAGCCCTAACGCTGTAGTAAGTGTACCTTCATTTTCATTTGGTGGTTTTATTTATTTCACTTTTTTCCATCTTCTTCAGATTTTTTTTTATTTTATATTTTTTTGTATTGGTATTAAGCTCCTGTTTTTAAATGGTTTTCTTATGGAAATTTCAATGAAATGTGGTAAACGATGATTGTACAATTTTCTTACTCTTGGTTGAATTTTCGGGCTACTAGAGGAGAATTTTAAATGTACGTTGTTTTTTATATTCTTTTTTTTTAAATGGTTACGACTATAATAGTCCTTAAAGGCTATCAAGCACAGATTTTCACATCAACAATAACAACAATACAAACAACAACAACAACAATACTAATAGTAGTACTGGTAGCAGTAGTCGTTGGAACAGCAACAATGAGTTGAAATTTTAGTACTTGTACTTTTAGTTGCTTCCCTTGACTCCATCCTAACTTTTTGCCTACTACTACTTCTACTACCTTGTCAGCCTGAAAGCATGCATTACTACACCTACTAACTACGACGTACGTAACTAAATATCTACACTCTATTTATATACATTTCTTAAATATATATGTATGTATGTAGATGAATGAACTACTAAGGTTTTAAACTTTATTATACCCTTCACCATTTTTCATTTTAGATCTTTGCAGTGGAGTCGATGTAACCATGTCCGTATGTGTGTCCGTTGAAATCAAATTTCCTAAGCCCCCAAATAACTTACATACAGGATTGTTACATCAATATATGAGCTATAGTCCAACATAGGTTGCTATTTAAAATCAAGAAAATCGGACAAAAAATTACTGACACTTAAGTAGAAAACCACGAATACATACATAGATTTTTTCATATATTTTTCCCCCAAACAATTTTTTTCGCCAACAATTTCTTTTCACCAAATTATACTCTGGTGAAGGGTTTCGATTTTTTCACCTATTTTTCACTAAACATTTCTTTTTACCAAAGTATATCTTAATGTATACTCTGGTGAAGGGTATGTCAGATTCGGCTTAATCGAATATAGCACTTTTACTTGCTTTTATTTTATTTTGGGCACATTCCCTGGTAACATATTTGAATGTTGGCATTAACAACAATCTGCTCTTATTGCTCAATGAAGCTTAAAAATTAAAGTGCTTAAATTTTTTACGTTCTTTCGTTTTATTTTATTTTTGGTATTTTTCCTTAGAGTTTAGTGAAAATAATTATCATATCAATTGCATTTAATTGTGCAGTTTAAATTTATACTGATTCATATTTAAATTTTCAATACAATAGCAAATTTTATTTAACTTTATTTTAAGGTGCAGAAATATTTAAATGAAAAAAATAAAATGTTTTTTAACTCAAACAAATGCTTATACATAATTTCAGTTTGCATTTAAATAAAACCTGTTTTAAATTTGAAAATTTCTAGGTTATTTACTTTAAAGAAATGCTAAATTATGAATTTTGGCAGCTGTTAGAGAGATAAGGCAATATAATCCTAAACTGCATATATAACAGTATAAGTTAATTTTTACTTGTAAACCGGTTTAAGGATGAATTTCCAATAAAGTACCATTTTTTTAATGGGAAAACTATAAAGTTTTGCAGTATTGACATCATGTGATAAAATAACCTAGGTGCTTTCTCAATAAGTGCCAGGGGAGTTTAGATACCCCACCCGTGTTTCATCTCCCTCAGTAACCATCCGTCTATCTTGTTCGAAAACGCAATATACTAGAGACAATTATGTCTTCGTGCCGCAGTTTCAACCAAAGGCGAAATAATTTTTCCGCATTTGCGACCAAATTAATTTCGCTCAATGCCCGTACTAATTCGACACAGTGGTACCTGCATCGTCTGAAAATGAATGCATTCGAGTAAAAATTTCTTATATATAAGTTCCATCGGTTAACCTTGATTGCTGAAAGACACTCTACGTAGATAAAACATCGGCTATTTTGAGCTCCGAGCCATTTATACACCATTGAATGTTCGATCGATAAATCGACATTGGCATAAACAGTGCTTTTCTGGAATTTTTGGAAAATTAATTTTATGCACACATTTTATGAAAGTTTTATTCTGTGTTATTAATTAAAATATCTCAAAATATCTAAATTTGCTAATAACTTGGCCACTAAGCGTTTAATCAAGAAAAAGAGCTCGATCTGTGATCACTCATATTTCTGTCCAAAAATCGATTTTTTATACAAAAACTCAAAATATCTAAATTCGCTAATAACTTGGCCAATAAGCGTTTAACCAAGTAAAGGAGTTCGATCTGTGATCACTCATATTTCTGACCAAAAATCGATTTTTTATATAAAAACTCACAATAAATAAATTCGCTAACAACGTGGCCAATTAGCGTTTAATCATGAAAAAGAGCTCGATCAGTGATCACTCAAATTTCTAACCAAAAATCGATTTTTTATATAAAAACTCAAAATATCTAAATTCGCTTATAACTTGGCCAATAAGAGTTCAATTAAGAAAAAGAGCTGGATCTGTGATCACTCATATTTCTGGCCAAAAATCGATTTTTTATATAAAAACTCAAAATATCTAAATTCGTTAATAACTTGGCCAATAAGAGTTTAATCGAGAAAAGAGCTCGATCTTATATTTCAGAACAAAAATCTTTTTTATATAAAAAAATTCAAAATATATAAATTTGCTAACAACGTGGCCAATAAGCGTTTAATCAAGAAAAAGAGCTCGATCTGTGATCACTCATATTTCTGGCCAAAAATCGATTTTGTTATATAAATCCTCAAAATATCTAAATTCGCAAATAACTTGGCCAATAAGCGTTTAATCAAGAAACGCAGCTCAATCTGTGATCACTCATATTTGTGACCAAAAATCAATTTATTATATATAAACTCAAAATATCTTAATTTGCCAAAAAAGAAAAGGAGCTCGGTCTGTGATCACTCATATTTCTGAAAAAATAGATTTTTTATATAAAAACTCAAAATATCTAAATTCGTTAATAACTTGGCCATAAGCGTATAATCAAGAAAAGGAGCTGATCTGTGATCACTCATATTTCTGACCAAAAATCGATTTTTTCTCGATAAAAACTCAATATATCTAAATTCGTTAATAACTTTGCAAATAAGCTCGATCTGTGATCACTCAAATTTCTGACCAAAAATAGATTTTTTATATAAAAACTCACAATGAATAAATTCGCTAACAACGTGGCCAATAAGCGTTTAATCAAGAAAAAGATCTGTGATCATTTTTAGTTTTTTGACAACAGACTTAGGTTCTTTGTCTCTCAGTAACACTTCTATGTATATTTTATTCTATGACCGTAAGATTCATTTTAAAATCAAATGTAAATCAAACATAACCCAAACCTATGTTATGAATAAAAATTATCATTCAACAATACGTTTTTTCTTTTCTTTTTAACTATTTTTACCATTTCAAACCGCTTCTGCCAAATTTACAAATCTAACACAAGCATTTTTTTAATTTGGACAGGACAACGTCTGTCGGGTCAGCTAGTTAAAAATAATTTGGTTACACTTTCAATTAAAAACAATTTTTGTATATTATTGACCAACATATGTTTAAATATATTGGGACTTAAAACTGGGGGATTTACAATAGATGGCGCACAGTAGTATAGGAAAAATTTAACTTCTAGTCCGATTTCAATTAAATTTTACATGCGCAAAAAGAAAGTGTCGTCGAGTTTAAATTCTCCGCGCGATGGTAAGTTTTTCCTAATTAATTTTCGAAGTAAAATACATAAGATAAACATGTTATATATCAATGAATAGGGGATTTTGTCTATTTTTCAAAAATAAATATAACTCTTGACAATTAAAAGATTCATTAAATACTTTTTTGAAAAATACATTTTTGCGAAGACACAAATTTTTAAATTGAAACTAAATTATTATTTATGAATATTTTCTAATAAAATTTTATAGTTACAGTGCCGAACTTAAGTATTGGCACAGGATGCTCATTGTACTTTAAGGTCTATTTAGAGGCATTATTGTAGAGATTTTTAATAAAAAATATATTTACCAGATAGACTGTTGAATTTCCTATAAAATATTACCTACTTCATTTCAACAATTTAATACCACTATTTATTAATAACAAAACAACATAAAAAATACTTCATTTCAATGAACAAAATTATTGGCACACTTCATTAAAAGCTAAAAAAACATTTGATTTAGGAAGCAACATTGCAAAATTTAGTATATAGTTGCAAGTGATTTTTGCTTTATAACTGCCTCGGGTAGCTTAGGCATGAATCCACCAACTTGTTTGTGATATCTGACCCAATACTTTGCCCTTCTTCAACTAATTCCTTTTTCACTCGCTTATCTAGCTTTTCCCACAGATGCTCTATTGGGTTGAGATCCGGAGATTGTGGATGGTGTGGTAGGGCATGCGAAATATTGTATAAAAGCCACATACGTCCAGTATAGGCCGAATTTTTGGGGTCATTGTCATTTTGAAAAGTGAAAGAAAATGGTAAAATTAACTTTTCTGCACTTTTTCTGAGGTGTATCCATATATTTCACTTTGTCCATTATTTCGTCAATGAACACCAGCTCTCCAACCCCTGCAGCGGACATACAACCCCACACAATTACCTCTCCAGCACCATGTTTTACTGTTGAAGCAATATTTTGTTTTTCCAGCTCTTTATTGGGTTTTCTCCATACCGTTTGACGGCCATCAGATCGAAAATTATTAATTTTGCTTTCATCAGAGAGTAGCACTTGGTGCTAAAAATCATGTGGCTTATGTAAATTCCTAAACGGCATATTCTAAACGCTTATTTTGGCTCACAGATGAAATAAATGGTTTAGTCTAGCAATACGACAACTATAGTTTGTCTTCTGGAGCATTCTTCTGGCTATTGCTGCGTGAACTTCTTTCCCAAACTCTTCTTTAATCTCTGCAGCAACCTCTGTTAAAGATATTTTTGGACATAACATGACCTTTTTGATTATATGGCAGAATTTACGCTCACTTAAGTATCTAGGACGACCTGTATGTTTAGCACTTTCAATTGTTGATGCTCCCTTAAAACGTTGCGCGATAATCCGAATTGTAAAACGGCTCCTTTCCATAATCTCTACAATCTCAGCATACGATTTTCCTTGATTGTGCAAGTGAAAAATGATTTTGCGCTCAGATTCTGTTGTTTCCATTTTTTTGTTAGCTATTTTCAGCAAAATTAATAATTATTGTGCAAATTTTTTACAAATTGACATTAACACATTAAAAAGAAGATAAAATGGCATTTTCTATGAACAAAAAGTGGATAGATTGATAAAATTTGAAGAATCTGGTTAAGTGTGCCAATAGTTTTGTTCGACGGAATTGGGGAATTTTTCGTCTTTTTATTATTAGTAAATAATATTGCAAAATTGTTGAAATAAAGTTGGTGGTATTTTGTAGGAAATTCATCAATCTATCTGATAAATATATTTTTTTATTAAAAATGTCAACAATATGGCCTTTAAATCGATCTTAAAGTACAATGAGCATCCTGTGCCAATACTTAAGTTTGGCACTGTATGTATATTAGAGTTCGTTTGTGACCAGGTCAATTCATTTGTTTTTTGGATATCATAATTTTTTTGAAGGTTTTTGCGTTAATAAAAATATTTGCGTCCTTTTTTGGAAAATTTTCACTCCTTGTGGTGGTTCAACGCACCTAAAGATGCGGATTTTGTGCACATTTTTATGTAGAGCAAAAACGGTTGAATATATTGCAAATGTAATTTCACCAGTCGATTCTACAGCAAAAGTTAATACAAATCTGTCATTTATTCTCAGTTGGTTACTGCCATGGCAGAATCAACCAAGTACAATTATTAGGGAGAGTTGTCACTATTTACCCCTACAACGTCAAACTATGGATGTTATCACTTTATGTTCTCATATGACTTGTGCACATTTTCAGATATTTTTTGCGTTAAACTTTAATGTTTTACACTTTTATTTCATAAAATTAATTTTTTTCACACAAAAACTTTTCAAATTTATTTTTTTCAACAAAACTGGAATTTAATTTATTTTGTTTTTAGACATTCCGTTTTGATATTTTTCATTTTCTTTTGTTTTACATTTTAGGGAAATTATAATTGAGAACATACTTTCTAATAATTGTACCTGGTTGATTCTGCCATGGTTATTGCTAAGGTTTTAGCCTTCGAAAATGTCGAACTTTGTACCAAGAAAGCGTCATATGCGGGAAGTTTTGCTTTACTTCTTTAATTTGAAAACAAGTGCCGCTGAAGCACAACGTTTGCTCACCGAAGCTTATGGTGAATGTGTTTCAACGTGCAAAAAATCATTTGTGAGGTTCATGATTGGTGATTCTGATACGGAAGACAAAGGTCACCCAGGCCAGTCATCATCTTCAACGCTATAAAAGAAAATAATTTTTTGTACCGAATCATTACTTGCGATAAATATTGGATCCATTACGATAACCAATTGTATGTGAAGCCCGCCCAAATTAGAAGTAGGCATTGATTTTATAAACCAAATTATTTTTTGTACCAAATTTTTTTTAAATACATATATTTTCAATTAAATTTAAAAATTTAAAATTAACAAATGTTGTGGTTTTCTTTGCTCTGAAAAACTGCTCATTTCAAAACTAATATACAACATTTACATAAAAAAATCGTATAAAATTTAATGAACGAAGAATCCCGCATTACTATACAAAAAGTTGTTGAATTAAAAATTCCTAACAAGCCATTTTCACCATAAACATACATTCACACCAATCCACATACATACAAACATACTTACACAGTGATAACAATTCTCGATTAATACCCATAACGACCTAATTTGAAAATAAAAGCAATGAAAAAATAAGTTTTTTGTAGACTTAAAATTGTTATTTATTTGCCACATAAAAATAAATATTTCTAAACTACCCACTTAAGGCTGCTTTTTTGGGCTTTTTAACACTCACTTTAAACGAATATTAGTTTCATACAATTCACATTTACTAACTGCTTGCGTCTTTCTTACCTTTTCCTGCATAAAAGCATTAAAGAGTGTAGCCAGCAGATACTTGTTACCACTATTACACTGCCTTTGGCGAGATAAATGTTATATTTATAAGTGTAATATGGTAAAGAAAAAACAAAATATACAAACAATAAATTAGCTCACAGAAAAAATGGGGGAAAACGAGAACAAAAATAGAAGAAAACTGAAACAGCTTAATCGAATTGTATTCGTATTTGGCTTTATTGCTCAGACCATCTGGTTTTTCTACTTTACCTTACAAAATATAAGAAGACACAACGAATTTGTGTCAATGTGTTTGTTAGAGTGACAGTTGGATGATGGTGGTTGCTACATTAATGCTAACAAGCTTGTTGTGCCCTACACAGCGAATGGATATTTTCTAATAGTTATATTAAGTTGGAGTCTAGATTCAACAAAACGTTTGGATGAAATCGATGCTGTTTTAATATGTACAGTGTGTAACGGCTACTTGCAACATGTTTATAAACATTTCCATCAGTAGAATCATATGATAAAATGCAGTTATTAGCATTGTTTTTAAATATGGCAACATTAAATGTTAAAGCTGCTAACATTAACATTGAAGCTGCTAAAAGCTCTAGAAATAGAATATTCTAGTTTTGTCCGTTACGATAATTCATGAATCTGCTGGAAGATGGCACTGTATATAAATAGTGGCAGCGTTAGCAGTCAGTTTAGTTTATCATAGACGCTGTTAGAATAAACATTAACTGCATTACCAGTGTATTCTTGTACATTATAAGGCGTGTATTCCTGCGAATTATAAACGTGTATATGTGTATACACACGGAGTGAGTGACTATTTAAATATTGTTGGGTAAATTTCAATAAATAACACTGTGTGTAATTTTTTGAGTCATGGAAAAATAACCATATACGGACACCACTACGTGATAAAAGACCAAAAAAAATACCCTTGTCTCCCAGTTTTGCCCAAAGTCATTAAATTTTTTGTGTGCCCCCAAAGATTAGGAGCCTCGGTGTCATTTTGCAAAAAAGTGATCATTTTCTCAGGCTCATATCTTGCAAACAGTTCGGTATTTTGATTTACTCTCTAAGGCAAAGTTGTAGCACTTGTCATAAAGAATTGTGAACATATAAAATCAGGTTCAGGTCCATAGGTAACAAACCGTTAAAAATTTAGGGAAACAATCAACTACAAAAATTTACCTATGATCTCAATACACAACCTTCTAGAACATATTAACTTCCTAGGAATGATTCTTATACCGTTTAGGTAGGTCAATATAAGTTTATGGGCCATAAACTATTAAATTATTATAAACTAAAGCATACTTTTAGGCAGCTTAAAAAATTATTTCGATTTTTTTAAAGATTTTTGCGATTTTGATCTTGAATATGAAGTTTTTTGATTTTATATGTATACAATTGTTGTTCTTTATGACAAGGGCTACAACTTTGCCTTAGAGAGTAAATCAAATCAATTCCGAACTGTTTGCAAGATATGAGCCTGAGAAAATGATCACTTTTTTGCATAAATGCCACCCAGGCACCAAATCTTTGTGGCCCATAAAAAAAGTGCATGACTTTTGGCAAAACTGGTCTTTTTTTTTGGTCTTTACTTCAAAATAACTATAAGTATATGGTTATTTTTTTCGTGTTGCACTGTGTAAAGAGTTGTTACAATTTTAAACTACTATCAAAAGAATTAGGTTTATTGGAAATAAATCACCGTTTTTAAAAGATAGAAACGTAAAAATATTGTGACTGTTAGCAGACTGAGAAAACTGAAAAAGAAACTGTAGCTTTATTGCTTTAATCTCGAAAAAGTTGACTCCTTAATACAAATAAACTCTTGCTACATCTTGTCCATTATTTGTTTGGGGATGTTGAAAAATGAAACTCCTTGGATTGGAATTACTTGCTTGTCAGACTTATTTTTAAAGTCTCTATAAAGTCGACTTGACCGTTTCAAAAAGTTTTACCGCCGCTTTAACCATCTTCAGGAATATATTTTGTTTTTGGAGACACCTTATGCTGGTTGCACACATACCTCTACTTTATTGAGTCTTACGTTTCTATAAGTATTTGGTATCTGTTTTATTTGACTACAAATACATACACACATAAATATGTATATTAGAGTGGCACTTATTTTACACTTATTAAATTTTCTATGCTCCCAAGGTCTGGTTTACGTGGTAGTTCACTAATTGCGAACAATCAAGTAGAGTCGAAGGGTCTAAAATTGTCCTTCGTCATCTATAAACCAAAGCCTGAAAATTTTGAGGTCAAAGTAGAAAAATTTTAAAAAATAACTTTTGAACATATCTACGAGCATAGAGAATAGAGATAGAGCGGAAACTTTCCTGTCAAAGACCTAACTCAATTGTCATAAACCTAAGTGGTGAAAAAAAATACAATTATAACTGTTGAACATATCTATGAGCATAGAGAATAGACATAGAGCGGAAACTCTCTTGTTAAAGACCTAACTCAGTTGTCATAAACTATGTGAAAACAAAATCACACATACGAGTTTTGTTTTTGTTTTCACATAGTTTTTTTCTACTAATACATTCTCACCACTTAGATCTTTGACAGGAGAGTTTCCGGTCTATGTGTATTTATCTATGTTTATGGGTATTAAATACAAAAAATATTAGATTTTTTTATAATTTAATCTAAAATTTGTTTTGAAAATATCTCTACTTTGGATCAAACTTCTAAAAAATTACAAATTACAACTTCTAAATGTTATCCGACAATTTTACACCTTGCGAGGGCCACCCTAATGTTCACCGTATGAAGTTATGTATGTGCATGTAAAAGTATATTTCAAACCTAAAGGATATTTCCAGCCAACGTAAGATATTGCAGCCAATATCATATTAACGATTATATGGGATTTAACGGTAAAAAATATGACCACAATCATTAATACGGACAAAAACCAATGTCGCAGCAGTTCAATATGAAGACATGCCTCCTCTCCTGCTGCAGCAGGTCGTTTAAATGTATACGAATATTCTTTTAAGTGGTTTAAAAGGAAGAAAAAAAACGTTATGGTTCAGATGGTGGGATTATAGATTTGAATAATAAATGTATGAGTATTTTATTTTTGTGTGTATTATTTATGAAAGAATAAGCACTTCTTTGGTAGTGGAAGAATTTATTGTTATTGTTTTACAATATCTAGTTTTAGGGAAAGCCTTAATGGAATAAGCTGAAATGTATTACTCGAGATTTAAATAATGAAAAACTGATATAGAAATAAGTGTGATGAAGTAACCATGACTGCTTAAATATTGATATTTTTGTTAAATAAAATATTTTTTTAATTAAGCAAGGTTTATTTAAAAAAAATACAGAAATGATAAAAAATATTTTCATTCCCGTTCTACATAGACTTTTTCGTTTTAAAATAAGCGTACTCGTACAATAGCTTGTACAATATTAGTCCAACACAAAGTGATTTAGAAACTTTTTTTTTTGGAAATAATTCGGTATCTCGGGAACTATTACAGATATTGTTACGAAATTTCACATGGTTGGACCTGAGGTGTTTTCTAGTTGACTTGCGTTTATTAAGCATCCTATCGCTAATGGGAATCAGTGTGTAGCCCCTCAAATTTGGTCACCTAAATTTTTTTAAAAAATCCATTTAATTTTGCTCGATCTTTTTATGGCTTTTTAGATATGGCGAACAGTGCATTGTTCAATGGACAAAATTCAAAAACAAGATCATGTCATTGATGTTAATGAAATTTATATTTTTCAATAGACAACTAAATAACGCATTCGTGCAAAAAAGATTTTTTATAAATATCTTTTTTTGTCGTCACAGAGGTCGCTAAACATAAATTTTATGGAGAAAAATATATTTTTTTTAGGTAAACTTAAATAATTGTTAAAAGTTCGTTTTAAAAGATATAAACTTGCGATTGATGGCAAATGAAAGAATATAAATGTGAAATTATGAGAAATTACTGTTTTTATCAAAAAAAGTTTAATAATTAACATTTTTTTATTGTAAGCCTGAAATTCTAAAACTTTGTTGGAATATTAGTAAAATATATGTTAATCTATTTTGATTATGTTTTACTATAGAATAGCCTTAAGTGTTATCTATAAGAAAATGTAATCATTAGTTGTCCTTTCGTATGAAAACTATTAAAATTTTGTTTTTGTTTAAATGTATAAATTCACATTTTGTAAATTGTCAATTTGATGGTTTGGGGAAATAGCTCCAGATTTTTGGTTTTTTATAAAATAATACCGTTTTTTCTTTTAAATAACTAAGAATTATTGCGTTATTTAACTAAAGTAGTTTAATGGCATAAAGTGTATTAATAGGTCTTTATTTGGTTCTTGATGTTCTATGTTTTTTAGCTGAAATCCAAAAAAAATGCCAAAGTTTGATTTAATTTTGAAAACAAACATGTTTATCAATTTTAAATGTTTTTTTTTAATTTTATCTAATGCCTATCTCTTATTTATTATAATGTGAAGTCATTATTTGTCCGTTTTGACTAGAACTTTAAAAAAAAAATGTTTTTGATGGCACCCATAAATAATAAATTTTTACCGTAAATGTAAGTAACTCAATAATTGAATATAACCTACATATCCTTAAGTTGAGATAGTAATATGAGCTTCTGCTGATATTACGAATACTTAAAGTATAATCCAACATCCAGTTTCTAATATTACTGCTGAACCACAAGTCTATGAACATTTTAAAATGTCCGTCTATCCGTCCTTCCGAATTTAGAAAAAGGATATATGACATAAAAAAATTAGATGTTATACAGGATATTGAAATCTTGATTTCTTGGATTTATGAATATCCTTCCGATGAAATTTTCATAATTTTGCGTCTAATATTATAAGAGACCAATAATTTCTGAAAATTAATAATTTTATTCAGGTTTATAGGTTTTTTAAGGAAAAGGATGTATGGCAGCCACCCGAATTCTTGCTGCGATTGTAATACAAATTTTCACAAACAACAATAACTTTATAAAAATGATTATAACCAAATTTTAAAGTGTTAGGAGTATAACTGTGAATTTTTATACCCTACACCACCATAGTGGGGTGGGTATTATGCGTTTGTGCAGATGTTTGTAACGCCCAAAAATATTAGTCTAACACCCACCTTAAAGTATACCGATCGACCGATTAAACGATGTCCGTCCGTCCGTCCGTCTGGTCGGCTGGCTGGCTGTCCATGTAAACCTTGTGCGCAGAGTACAGGTCGCAATTTTGAAGATATTTCGATGAAATTTGATACATATTATTTTTTCGCCTCAAGGACCAAGCCTATTGAAACTGGCTGAAATCGGTCCATTATTTCACCTAGCCCCCATACAAATGTCCTCCCGAAATTCAACTTTATCGGTCATAAATGTTTAATTTAAATATGTATCTCCACAAATTCCGCTCCAAATAAGTTTTATATACACAAAATTCATGTCACCAAATTTTGTTACGATCGGTCCATAATTAGTCATAGCTCCCATATAGACCCGCTTCCGAAAATCACTTTAACGTGCATAAATCGCTTAAAAATGTTGGTAAACACACAAAATTCAACATAGTTAACTTTAATATAGACATAAATCACACGACCTAATTTCATGATGATCGGTCCATAATTGGTCATAGCCCCCATATAACCCCACTTCCGAAAATCACTCAAAAATATAAATTATTGAAATTTTAAAAGAAAATTTTTTTTGCTCTTTTACTTAGTGTAGGGTATTATATGGTTGGGCTTGACCGACCATACTTTCTTACTTGTTCAAAATTATAAGTTCAGGATATATAGGAGGTACTCGTGTCCTTGCACGGATTTTTTCAAGAATTATATTTTTTCTTAATCTTACCAAAAGGTAATATTCTACTAATTTTTATTCGTCTGCAATATCTCCTTCTATTTTTGTCCATTGCCTATATGAAAACAAATTTTTTTTATTTTTAAAATATCAGCTATATTGGCTAACTTAAACTGACATAACACCCCCCAGAACTATCCAAACTTGGCCAATTTAAAAAATTTCGGTTTGAGTAAAAAATTCTAAAAACGCAAAGCACTGATCTTTGAAAAAGCTCAATAATTATATAACCCTATATGTTGTTTAAATATCTAGTTACGTTTTAACCTTTTCAAAACGTTAGTTTATTTCCTTTAAATAAACCGGATACTTTTGATTGCAAATAAAAGCCGTTTAGTAGTTTAAAAATTGTAACAACTCTTTATTTATTCAAAATGTACAACAACCACAGAATTAAATAGCCCATCAATGTTTTTTTATACACGTTCATAAATTCTCAGAAATACAGACACAATTTATAATGTACACGAATTTACTTGAAAAAAAACATAGCACACTTTAAGGCACTCAGTTGATGTTTATTCGAGAAGCGTCTCTGATAAAACTCACTCACGACTGCAACCTCTGTCACTATTTATAGCACTGCATAACCATCTAGAAATCTCTATTTCTACAATGTTCTTTAACTGAATATTCGAATTCGAATACAGCGTTGCCAACTTACGATCAATGGTCAACTGAATACTTTTCTTTAATAATGCCCACAGATATGTTACAGTTTGCTATTACAGCACTGTTATTTGAAAGCATTATGCTACTTTTAAATCAGCCCTTAAAATCGTTATATTTGAATTCAAGTACAATTTCGTAACAATATACAAAATCTTTTGTACTATCACACTATAAAAAACATAACTTTTGGAACACATTTTTCCCGTTTTAGAAATTTCGGTATTTTCAAATTAAAAGTGTCAAAAATTTTAATGTCATTGATTTAAGGACATTTGAGTCTTTATTAATTCCAAATTTTGTTATGATATCTTTAACTGTTAACATTTTACAATAATTCAAATTATATGTATATTTTTCTTCATGGAAAATCACCATTTCATAATTTTTTTTAGTTTTTAAGATAACGGATGTGAGAAAAATTTTTAAAATTATTTAATTTTACTAAGATATCAATCTTCAAGTACTAAGCTTTCCACCAATATCAAATACTTATATAAAAAGTATATATTTGCTCTACAGAAGCTCCACAAACCTTGCTCTCTTTGAAAAATTTTAACGTAGAAATAAGAGAACTTTTTTCAAATTGGAATGTTTTATTTTTTTAACAAATTTAAACGATTTTTTTCGCTAAATGATGCAATAATTCCTTTAAGAACTTAAAATTTCAGTATGTATTATGTATTTTTACTAGCAATGTAACGTTTAATGTTGTAAATACACATTGTTCTGTTTTTGTAACACAATTTTATTCGGATAACTGATTTTGTTGCTAACCAATATCGGGTTCTATAAATAGCAGTATATTCTTTAATTACTTAAACTTTCCTTAAAAGAATTTAATTTTCCCTTCAAACCCACCCTATTACAAATTAATTTTTATGAAATCTTAAAAATATATTTCACTCCATTGCAACAGGAAATAAAAAATAAACTATTCATTTTTCTAACTCCTCATGCTGCCACATCCTGGCACATCCTTTATTAAATAAAGAAGATAGAGAAAAAATCGTATACAATATTCTCTTTTTTATACCCTTCAGCTTCGTGAGAAGGGTATATATAAGTTTGTCATTCCGTTTGTAATTTCTACATTTTTCATTTCCGACTCTATAAAGTATATATATTCTGGATCCTTATAGATAGCGGAGTCGATTAAGCCATGTCCGTCTGTCTGTCTGTCTGTCCGTCTGTCTGTCTGTCTGTCTGTTGAAATCAATTTTCTGAAGGCCCCAGATATATCCGGGATCCAAATCTTCAACAATTCTGTCAGACATACTTTCGAGAATTTTGCTATTTAAAATCAGCAAAATCCGTCCATAAATAACGGAGATATGAGCAAAAATCCGAGACAACCTCTGAAAATTTCATCAAAAAACACAATGTATTGCATGCTTTGACAAAAAAACAACAAAACGTATGGTTGAATGTGCAAGCTTTGGGTATTTTTTTTTTTTTTTGTGTTTTGTTTCTTTTGGCGTTGTTGTTGCTTTTTATACAACTAAACGTTTGTTTGGTTGTGTGTTGGTTTTTTTGACAAAAAAACAACAAAACGTATGGTTGAATGTGCAAGCTTTGCGTATTTTGTTTTTTTGTGTGTTTTGTTTCTTTTGGCGTTGTTGTTGTTTTTAATACAACTAAACTTTTGTTTGGTTGTGTGTTGGTTTTTTTGACAAAAAATCAACAAATCGTATGTTTGAATGTGCATGCTTTGCGTATTTTGTTTTTCTTTTGTGTTTTGTTTCTTTTGGCGTTGTTGTCGTTTTTTATACAATTAAACGTATGTTTGGATGTGTGTTGCTCTCATTGCCTTGCGTATTTTGTTTTTGTTTTTTCTTTTGGTGTTCTGTTCGTTTGTTGTTTTTTGTGTTCTTGATAAATTTAGGATGCTGTACGCTGAAAGTGGGCAATGTACATACATACCTATATACTAATTATAAAAAATAATGCATCCACAACAAAGGTGAAGGGTATATAAGATTCGGCATAGCCGAATATAGCACTCTTACTTGTTTAATCTCTAACGATTTTCATTTCAATAGATGTTGTGTATACATTTGGAATAATAAACCGGAAAGGATGCATATAACTGCATGGGTGCAACGCATTCAAGTAAACAATGCGGTTATAAAAATGATAATATTACAAAAAATTATGTAAATTTTAAATTAAAATAAAAAACCACTATAGAAATGGAAACAAAAACCAACAGAGACTTAAAATGAGAAAGAGAAGTAAAAAAAAAAAAAAAACTTATAAAAGATATAGTAAGAGAAGCAACAATGTTCCATATTTAAACCACCTTCATTGACATCATCATCAGCAGCATAATCATCATCATCATCGGTTGTTGTCGTCATCAAAAGAATCCAACACATTTGCATTATTTATGCTATGGCAACAGTAACATTCAAATGCAGATTATATACCTTTGGTTTGCAACAAAAAAAAAAACTTAAGGAAATAGAAATTGTAACAAAAAAAACTTATTTTAGTATATTACATAGAGAGTGTAAGTGAAAATAATAAAATTGATTTGCATTTTCTTCCACTTTATTATTGAAAAATTAAAATGTTGCCCGCAAGAGTTAAGCATACAAAATGCAAATCAGTTATAGACTACTAACAGCATAGTACATTTATAGAATATAAAGAAATATGAACGGAAACGGAAGACGCTCGAAAAAGGTAAATGCAGTCGAGTCACAATAGTAGTTGAGAGGATTTTTTGAAAAAAATAAGAAGACAGACATAAAAGCAAAAGAAACGAAGGATATATAAATTATTGTAAATTCAGTGGACAGCTGACGGAATTTTTTTAGATGAACTTATTATTAATGTGTACTTAAGATAAGGAGAAAATAGTTTTCTTAAAATTGCAGTTGTTATTTATGTGGATATAAATTAAGGTGGCCCATATTTGACATTCAATGCTCCCAAAATTTGAGCAAAATCGGATAATGTTTCGGATATAAAACATTTTGTTTTTCATCCGAAATTTGATATTTTAGATTTTCAAAAAATTTTTTAAACTAAATTTCCAAAAATTAAAAAAAAATGGCTTTCGTGTTGTAATCACTGTGTGTAATGTTTTGAGTCATGGAAAAATAACCATATACGGACACCACTACGTGATAAAAGACAAAACAAAAAGCCCTGTCTCCCAGTTTTGCCCAAAGTCATGCACTTTCTTTTATGGGCCCCCATAGATTTGGGGCGTTGGTGTAATTTTTGAAAAAAAAAGTATTAATTTTCTCAGGCTCATATCTTGCAAACAGTTCGGAATTTTGATTTACGTTCAAAATTCAAGGAAACCATCAACTACAAAGATTTACCTAAGATCTCAGTAAACAACTTTCTAGAACATATTAACTTCCTAGGAATGATTCTTAATGCCGTTAGGGCCAAAAACTATTAAATTATTTTAAACTAAAGCATACTTTTGGCAGCTTTAAAAAATTTATATCGAATTTTTATACCCTACACCACCATAGTGGGGAGGGTATTATTTGTTTGTGCAGATGTCTGTAACGCCCAAAAATATTAGTCTAACACCCACCTTAAAGTATACCGATCGACTTAGAATCACATTCTGAGTCGATTAAGCGATGTCCGTCCGTCCGTCTGGTCGGCTGGCTGTCCATGTAAACCTTGTGCGCAGAGTACAGGTCGCAATTTTGAAGATATTTCGATCAAATTTGGTACATATGATTTTTTCGGCTCAAGGGCCAAGCCTATTGAAACTGGCTGAAATCGGTCCACTATTTCACCTAGCCCCCATACAAATGTCCTCCCGAAATTGGACTTTATCGGTCATAAATGTTTAATTTATATATGTATCTCCACAAATTCCGCTCCCAATAAGTTTTATATACACAAAATTCATGTCAAAAAATTTTGTTACGATCGGTCCATAATTAGTCATAGCTCCCATATAGACCCGCTTCCGAAAATCACTTTAACGTGCATAAATCGCTTAAAAATGTTGGTAAACACACACAATTTAACATAGTTAACTTTAATATAGACATAAATCTCACGGCCTAATTTCATGGTGATCGGTCCATAATTGGTCATAGCCCCCATATAACCGAAAATCACTCAAAAATATAAATTATTGAAATTTTAAAAGAAGAATTTGTTTTGCTCTTTTACTTAGTGTAGGGTATTATATGGTCGGGCTTGACCGACCATACTTTCTTACTTGTTTATCTTGAAGATGAAGTTTTTTTTGATTTTATATGTTCAAAATTTTTGTTCTTTATGACAAGGGCTACGATTTTTCCTCAGAGAGAAAATCAAAATTCCGATTGGTTTGCAAGATATGAGTTTGAGAAAATGATCACTTTTTGCAAAAAATTACACCGAGGACCGAAGACTTTGGGGCCCATAAAAAAAGTGCATAACATTTGGAGGACACGATTCTATTTTTTGTCTTTTATCATATACTGGTGTCCGTATATGGTTATACTTACATGACTTAAAAAATTCCAATGCTGCAAACTTTTGCAAATTCGGATATCGTTTAAAGATTTCACATTTTAGTTGAAGTTTCGTGTTTTGAATCAAAGTAGCAATATTTTCCAAAAATTAAATGCTGCTAAACAATCCAATTCAAAATAGTTTTAATATTTAAATTTTTTTAACATCAAAAAAATCAACAAATTTTTTGCAAATCCCAAATTTTACATTTTCAATATTTTTTTAAACTAAATTTTAAAAAATTAAAAAGATACATTTGGATTATAATTAACACCAAATGATAATTAAAAATGCAAATTCTAACAATTGTATATATTATGGGTGAGCGTGGGAACCGTTTTGATATTGGCTGACCTCAAAGAAATGAAATTTTTAGTCTAACATTTTTTAAAATTATTTCCTAAAAAAACATGTCTTATAGCGTTTTCTTTTCTGGTACAAATGATGCCTCTCTTCAAATAATGTTGCCCTAAAACCCCGAAAATATGCTACATGTTTCAACCTCAATTTTATTAATGGATTAGAAAGGCACCACTTTTTGAACAGATTTTGTTGTTATTGTTTTTGAAGTTCGTTTTTGTTAATGAAATAGTTTTTGCATTTTTTTTTGATTAATAGTTTTAAAATGGAAGCAAAAAGTATAGTTTTAGAATATTTAGAAGCTACACACAATAAAATTGCATTAATGGTAATGGTTTTTGATCTATTGTGATCGTTAAAAATGTAACACATTATGAGGGCATGTGTAGCCTTTAATAAATGGTTCAAAATATGTTTGCAGCACTTTGTGTCAGAAGTTAACCAAAATAAATGTAATAGCTGCTGCTGATGCTATTGCCTTCTTATAACAACTTCTTGCTTTTCTAAAAATTCTATTCTTAATATCCGATTGTTACAACTATAGCAGTAACAATAACATCAGTTTTTTTCTATTTGAAATTAAAGTTCTGCAAACAGATGTACTATACATACAAATGAACGCATAAAGATCATCATTTATTTCTGTTCATTTTTTTATAAGCTCTAACACCCATCCTTTAATATTTTACTCAACACATACTACTCAGTCACTACTACTTTGTATTTTTGTAACACAAATGAAGAAAAAATTTAAACTTGTGTTAAATGTTTTTCCAATGTATTTTCACTTAAAAGAGAAATAGGGGAAGGTGTTCTACAAAAGATGTTTTGATTTTGCTGATTTTTAATAACAAAATTTTGCGACGTTCATATCTAGACATTTCCATAGAAAAGTCTATAGGGAACCAAAATTCAAATGTTAGTAAACAAAAAATTGGCCTGAAAACTGCAAATATATTGGGTGTATGACTTAAAAATGCACAATTTACAATAGATGGCGTATCTTTTGTTTTTAATAATGTATATGTCATTTTGAAGGGTTATTCTCACATACTTATTGAACATTTTATAGTGTAAACAACAAAGTTCGAAAATGTCGAATTTTGTGCCAACAAAGCGTCATATGCGGGATGTTTAGCTTTACTTCTTTAATTTGATAAAAGTGACGCTGAATCACATTGATTGCTCACCAAAGCTAATAGTGAATGTGTTTCATCGGTGATTTTGACAAAGATCGCCCAGACCAGACAAAAAAGTTTTATGGTCCAGAATTACTTCATTAAACAAGAGCTTGCTAAATCATTGGGAGCTACTCAATAAGCAATTTCAAAACGTTTGCAAGCAGCAGGATTCATTCAAAAGCACAGAAATTGGGTACCATGAAATGCAGCTTGATCGCCATAAAAAAAATAATTTTTGCATCGAATCATTACTTACATTACGATAACCCGAAGCGTAAGAAATCGTATATGAAGCCCGGCCAAACCAGCCAAATATCCATGCTGCTAAGGTAAAGCTCTGTATTTGGTGGGACCAAAAGGCTCCTACCCTATTATGAGCTGCTGAAATCTAGCCAGACAATCACAAGGAACCTCTACCGAACGCAATTGATTCGTATGAATATGCAGCCAGACATGAAACCGTAATATTCCATCATGACAACACTCGACCACATGTTACAATACCTGTTAAAAACTATTTAGAATGAAGTGAAGACCCCTCTTATAGTCTAGATCTTGTCCCGTCCGAATAATATTTGTTTCGATAGATGCAGAACGCTCTCTGGGATATGCATCACTTTGGAACATGGCCTCAAAATATGAGCAGTTGTTTTGGCTCGGAATCCATATGTTCCCAGAAAGATGGCAAAAGGTCATATCTAACAAGGGTCAATCTATATATATAAAAGAGTAACGATACTGATTGACTGATTCATCGCAGCCCAAACGACTGAAGCTAGAATCATGCAATTTAACTGTGGATTTCTTTCTCCCCAAAACGATTTTTGGAAATTCGAACGTTTACGGGGTAAGTAAGGGTAAAAACGGGTAAATTCGGTAACCTATATCTTTAATACTAATAAAGATACAAAAGAACTTTAAATTGCATGTTACTACACTTAAAAAAAAGCATGGTACTTTTTCGAAATTCGATCCTTTTATTTTGGTACTTTTTTGGCAGCCTATGCATCTTTTAAACCAATGAACATAGAAACATATTTTAAATCGCATTCTTAACATATCGAAAAATATAAAAAAACAATTTTGTACTTTTTGGAAATTCCAACAGTTAAGGGATAAAAATTGTGTTTATTTTTGGTACTTTTTTTCATAAAATAAAAACATATTATTTAAATTGACATAGACATACGAATATTTAATTATGGGATCTCATCACGATATAGAAAATTATTTGTATAAAATTTCACCACAGCAATGGGGATGAAAAAGGTACATAAAAGGGGGTAAAAAGGGAAATTATTAAGCCAATTTTGATAATTTTTTTAATATTGGTTCCTGGATTCATACAAAAATTAACTAACAGGGTATTACTTTGGAACTCGAATGCCATGGTGAATATTAGGATAAATCCGGGTAAACAGTTTGGTACTTTTTTTAAATTATAATTTTTCTTGGGCACAGATTTTAATGGTTTGAAACATGTCTGTAGAATAAACAATTTTGGCAAAATGGAGTATTTTTAAATTTCAAAATTGAGGTGTATTCAAGGAGGAAAAGGGAAATTGGTACTTTTCTCCTAATGGTACTTTTTTAATATTTTAAATTATTTCACTTATCGACATTAAAGTTAACTGATATGTGTCTGAATGAAGTTAGATTTAGGAATAGGGGATAATATTTAGGTACCAAAATGTGAGAACTGAACTATAGGTACTTTTTTGTTCTGCTAATGGTACTTTTTGAATTTTCATTAATAATGGAAACTAAGCAAATGAAAATTCAATGGAGAGAATTTATCGCAGTTTTTCTTATAAATCTTATATGGGCCTGAGTGAATTTTCTCTGCGCAGCTTGAAGCGCCAAACATTACACAAAGGCAAACAGTATTAAATCTACAGATCAATGGTCCAATGAACAAGGGTTATAATAACATGTTATATATATTCATCCTCTCTTGTAGTCTTATCAGTTATTAATGAACTTCGTTAACACTCTATTCCATTACAGTTAAATAACCGATTATGTTCGGCTCCTGGGGGCTATGTATTATTTAAAGATTTTAAGTAAATTTCTCTCTCTTTTAATAAATCCTTTAGTAACTCCTTTAGGTTACCTTCCTTAAAATATGTACCTTGTATTTTTGGGGCGTTACCTCTTTTACATAAATTCCATAGAGGTTGCTTTAGCACTATTTTTTTTCTTTGTTTGTTTGTTCGGTTGCACCCACAAACTTCTCTCGTTTAAATGAAAGTTTAAAAGCTGTGCAAATGTAACGGCTTAAATGTGTATTCCGTATTAGTTTTGGACATTGAAAGCGTTAGATTACTTTAGACTCTTGTGCTAAATATGTATATACCAAATTCACTATTTTACAAAATGCGTTTTTTCATCTATACATAGATGAAGCTGGATGTAGTGTTTAGAAGGGGGTATACAAAAAAAAACGAAAAAAAAGTACTTTAAAAAAGTAGTAGAAGTGTTAAAAGTTTTTGCCCTTTTTTATTTACGCCAGCATTTGGCTTAAAGTACGAGTTTTTTTTAAGTCTATACTATTTAACAAAGTGTTTCGTTAGTTGTTTGTGGTTGCGATCCAAAAAAAAAAAATATAAAATATATATAAAAGAGGAGTTAAAATAAGTTTGAAGTTAGACATATTTTTTGCGTTTGCTTTTTGCTTTAGTGGCAAAAGTTTTTAATGCAGTTTTTTAATAAAACTTTAAAAATGACATCTGATACTTGACAGATAGATGAAAGCAAGAAATGTAGTTTAGAAGCAAGAGAAATGTTTTGAAATTTAAAAATTGGAAACACTATAGGAGAGTAATGTTAAGGGATGTGGATTGGAATAGATGGTAAGAAACTTAAAGAAGTAATTAATTAAACGAAAATACAGGAATGTAAGTAGAATTTTTAAATGGTTGAGATTAATTTACTACTACTGGGTATGATATTTAAGATTACAAATGAAAAATAAAAAAAAGTGATTCAGAAAAATCGCTGTTTTCTTTAAGTCTATAATTTTTATAAACTTTTTAGCTTTTACAGCTTTATTTTTTATTTCAATAAAACAATTAAAAATCATAATAACTTTGCACAAACACATGTTTTTGTATTTTATTTTTAACTCTTATTAATGTCACAGACTTAATTCATTGCCTCAAAATCCCCTTCCCTCCACCACATCCTAATAATGATAAATCTTTTGTTATAAAACATTTTACATCTTTCTTACTAATTGTTTTAATTTATATTAGATTTTATTTTCTTTTTTTTCTACCTTTCCCACTCATATGATAATTTAAACTTGTTGTAACTCGTTAAAATTTCAAAAGTTCCATAAAAAATTTACATGTAGATAAATTTTGGTAAGACAACTCAACTCTTGTGGCAAGAACGTACATATGTAGAATTTCAGCAACATTTCACTGTTTCTATTGCATACTTTACGGTAAGTTTGTATTAAATGTTATAATCATATAGTCAGTGAAAATATTGTCAATTAAAAAATCTAAAATATAAGACAAAGAATACTAAGTGTTGAGTTTATGAAGATGTGAGTTTGTTACCGTTCCTACGTAAACGATAAAAATGTTATCTTTAAACAAAGTTTTAGAATAAATTTAGTTAAAAGAAAAAGGTGGTATATTGTAATTTGTCATATCATAGGTAACGTTTGTTATGTCAGTAATGTGGCATCTATATGAAAATTGTACCAAAAGATGAAAACATGGCAAAAGAATATCAAAAATTTGGAACTCTTATTTGGCAAATGTTAATCGATTTTCAGTATGAGACAGAGAAACCCGGGAAGATAATAAATTTTCCAAAATTTATATTAAAACTAACAGTACTTAGTAGATATACATGAATGTAGTAGTTACAATACAATGGTATTTTTTCCAAATATTTAACTAATAGGTTTCAATCCAAAAATTCTTATGTGAGCAATGAAACTATGCAGGTATTCTCATGTGAGAATTATTATCTATGGATAGATTTTTTTTTAAAAAATGTTTAAGTAAAATTATAAATTTTGTTAGACGTTTCTCCACATAAAAAAGGGTTAGTCCGATGTTATTAAAATACACTTAGAAAAGCTGTGATTTACAAAACCTTTAATCCGTTTATACAGTGGTTGACAAAACAATGGAAACTTTTCCAAATATTCCATATGTAGCCCAAAATTTAAAATATTTTTTTAAAATAAAAATTTTTTTTAATATTTTACTTGTATAGTTTTATTTAAATAAATTAACTGAAAAAGAAACAGCATAATTAATTATATTCTGAAAAAAGGGAACAAAATTAAAAATATTCACTATTTCGCTACTGACAAAACAATGGAAACTTTTAAACTTCTGCAAGAAAGAAGTGTAAAACGAAAATAATATTTATAAGAACGATGTAAAAAGCATCCTGTTTACAGTTATTTTATTTTATTTTTAAATTATGGTAATTTTTCACAATTTCTTTTTCTAAGTTAACGAAAATGACTAAAGTTAAGATTTGTGAAGACTTAAAAAATAAAATAACTAACCATTTTAAAGCTGGTTTAAAACAAAAAAGTATATGTGACAAATATTCAATAAATAAATCAGCAGTTTAAAAAATTATAAAGAAATTTCGTGAGACCGGTTCTGTAAAAACTCAACATTTAGGTGGAAGACCTCGAAAGACTACTTCTAGACAAGATAATTTAATGGCGAGAGAGTTCAAGAAATTCCCAAAAATAACTCCTCGAGAAGTTGTTAATAGCCTAAAATTAGAAATAAGTACCCGAACAGTTAGTCGCAGGGCAAATGAGGCTGGTCTTGATTGCTATCGTCCTGTGAAAAAACCAGTCATTTCTACAATTCGTCTACATTCGTCTACAATTTGCCAGGGATCATTTAAACTGGTCGATACAGAAATGGAATACTGTCCTCTTTTCCGACGAATCCAAATACAATTTAAGAGGCAGTGATGGGAGAGCATTTGTAAGACGACCAAAGGGAAAAAGATTAGATCCAAAGTACACAAATAAGACTCTAAAGTTTGGTGGTGGCAATATTATGGTATGTGGATGTTTTTCAGGGCAAGGTATGGACCCAATTCATATTATAAAAGATACCATGACAGGTATAGGATACAGAACCATATTAATCGATGTTATGTATCCATACACTGAGGAAAATATGCCCCTAGTTTGGAGATTCCAACACGATAACGACCCGAAACATACCTCTAGGGTTGTAACAGAGTGGTTAAAATCCAACGAGGTACGTGTTTTGAAGTGGCCTGCCCAATCGCCAGATCTCAATCCCATAGAAAATCTATGGGAAATTGTAGATCGTAAAATAAGGACCCAAAATTACTATATAAGATACCCAACAAAATATTGAGTTATTGCAAAGTTTAGACCATATTTATTAAAATAATACCTAAGTTTCCATTGTTTTGTCAATGCTGTAATAAAGAAATCTTTTAATTTTGTTTTCTCATTTTTAGAATTTAATTACTTATGTCCTTTGTTTTTTGTTAAATTAAGTTAATAAAAGTATACAAATAAAATACTACAAAAATGTTTAAATTTTTAAAAAATTATTTCAGATTTAAGCCACTAATGAGATATTTGGAAAAGTTTCCATTGTTTTGTCAACCACTGTATATTGCGTTTCAATCGGCTTAGTAGTTTCGGAGTTATAATAACAAATTGAAGCAAAAAATATATTTTTTACGTGAAAATAGCAATTATATTTGTTTTAAAAAAATCATGAAAAATCGAAAACGTCAGAACTTGTCAGGTTTATTGATTAATCGCAAAGCCACATATAATTGCACCAAAATGAGATATCGATCATAAAAATCGATTGATTCTTTTCGAATTTATTCACAATTAAGTGAGTTCGCTCATTTTCACAAAATTTTAGTTTTTTGTTTGATATACATAAAATTGAGTATGTTGTTCTTTTGAATTATTGAATTTTAAAAACATTTTCCGCATGCTATGTAAAAATTGTGACATACATATATTTTGCATTTCAATCGACTCAGTAGTTTAGGAGTTATAATAACAAATTGAAGCAAAAAATATCTGTTTTACGTGAAAATAACATTTTTTTTTTTGTTTTAAAAAATCATGAAAAATCGAAAACGGCAGAGATTTTTCAGATTTATTGTTTTATCGCAAAGCCACATATAATAGCAACAAAATGAGATATCGATCATAAAAATCGATGGATTCTATTCGAATTCATTCACAATTAAATGGATTTGGTAATTTTCACAAAATTTTAGTTTTTTTGTTTGATATATATAAAATTGAGTAATTAATGTTCTTCTTTTGAAAAATTGAATTTTGAAAACATTTTTTCATATTATGTACAAATTTTCTTATATACATTGTGTTTCAATCGGCTTAGTAGTTTCGGAGTTATAATAACAAATTGAAGCAAAAAATATATTTTTTACGTGAAAATAGCAATTATATTTGTTTTAAAAAAATCATAAAAAATCGAAAACGGCAGAAATTGTTCAGGTTTATTGCTTTATCGCAAAGCCACATATAATAGCAACAAAATGAGATATCGATGATAAAAATCGATTGATTTTTTTCGAATTTATTCACAATTAATTGAATTCGCTCATTTTCACAAAATTTTAGTTTTTTGTTTGATATACATAAAATTGAGTAGTTAATGTTGTTCTTTTGAACAATTGAATTTTGAAATCATTTTCCCCATGCTATGTACAAATTTTAACATATATATTGCGTTTCAATCGACTCAGTAGTTTAGGAGTTATAATAACAAATTGAAGCAAAAAATATCTTTTTTACGTGAAAATAACATTTTTTTTTTGTTTTAAAAAATCATGAAAAATCGAAAACGGCAGAGATTTTTCAGATTTATTGCTTTATCGCAAAGCCACATATAACAGCAACAAAATGAGATATCGATCATAAAAATCGATTGATTCATTTCGAAGTTATTCACAATTAAGTGAATTCGCTCATTTTCACAAAATTTTAGTTTTTTGTTTGATATACATAAAGTTGAGTAGCTAATGTAATTCTTTTGAATGATTGAATTTTGAAAACATTTTTTCCATATTATGTACAAATTTTCTTATATATATTGTGTTTCAATCGGCTCAGTAGTTTCGGAGTTATAATAACAAATGGAAGCAAAAAATATATTTTTTAAGTGAAAATATAAATTTTTTTGTTTTAAAAAAATCATAAAAAATCGAAAACGGCAGAATTGTTTCAGATTTATTGCTTTCTCACAAAGCCACATATAATAGCAACAAAATGAGATATTGATCATAAAAATCGATTGATTATTTTCGAATTTATTCACAATTAAGAGAATTCGCTCATTTCCACAAAATTGTATTTATGTGCTTACAGTGGAAATTTTATATGTATTTTGTTATTGTAACAAATTGTAACAAAAATACATGAAACCGGCTAACCAGCCGAATCGACACCAAATCCAAATATCCATGGCGCTAAAGTAATGCTCGGTATTTTGGGGGACCAAAAGGGTTTTTTCATCAAGTTTCTTAAAACATCCAATATAGCCTCCACAAATTTTTATATAATTTTTGAAACTGCCGATTTATTAAATGAATATTTATCACAGATAGTTGTTTGATTCAATTTGAATTCACCACAATTTTAGTGAAGTGCATTTATAATTCGCTAATACCAAAAGAACCCCCATTGTATTTGCCTTTTTAAACATACATACTTCTAAACAACTAACTACACATGTATCTCTTGGAATAACACAGGTTTATTCTATTATTCTATCTATTGTAGATACACATGTATAAGTATGTGTATGTGTATAAGTGTTTAGGTAAATTTTCTTAACATGTTTATATGTGTTTTTATGAGCTATAAAAAATGTTATTAAATGCAACCATGTATTTTATGTTAAATTCACAAAAGAATGAAAAAAATAACTTTATTCTTGGAAACAGAATATTAAATTTCTATGCAAGAGTTTAGAGAATGACAACAGAAAGTGTTACGTTTTACTGGTTTAACAAACTTTAAAAATACCCTACGTTTGTCCACATATCATATCATTTAGTTTTGGAGTTATAATAACAAATTTAAGTTAAAAAAATAGCTAATTTTTTTGTTTTAACATACTCATGAAAAAACGGCATCTAACATGTAACTAATATTTTAACACATGTGAAATTTACACTCAAAGTACACGTTTATAAGCACATAAAAAATGAGCTAATTCACTTAATTGTGAATAAATTTGAAAAAAATCTATCGACTTTTATAACCGATATCTCGGTTTATTCCTATAATATGTGGCTTTGCGATAAATCAATAACTCTGAACAATTTCTGCCATTTTCGATTTTTCATGATTTTTTTTTTAAAACAAAAAAAATTGTTATTTTCACGTAAACAATATATTTTTTGCTTCAATTCGTTATTATAACTCCGAAACTACTGAGCCGATTGAAATGCAATATATATAAGAAAAATTTGTACATAGCATGGGGAAAATGTTTTCAAAATTTAATCATTTAAAAGAAGAACATTAACTACTCAATTTTATGTATATCAAAAAAAACTTAAATTGTGTGAAAATGAGCGAATTCACTTAATTGTGAATAAATTTGAAAAGAATCAATCGATTTTTATAATCTATATCTCATTTTGTTGCTATTATATGTGGCTTTGCGATAATGCAATAAATCTGAACAATCTTTGCCGTTTTCGATTTATTACGATTTTATTGAAACAAAATGAATTGCTATTTCACGTAAAAAATATATTTTTTGCTTCAATTTGTTATTATAACTCCAAAACTACTGAGCCAATTGAAACGCAATATATAAACGGATTAAAGGTTATGTAAATCTCAACTTGTTTAAGTTTCTTTAATAACGTCGGACTAACCCTTTTTGATTTGTCATTAATTATGGGGAGATATGTCTAACAAAATTTATAATTTTACTTAAACATTTTTTAAAATAAAAAATCTATCCATAGTATTGAAAAATTTTATCATTTTTGTACTTAGCTGTTGACCTGTGTAATTGATCAACCTATAAAATGAGTGCTTGAAAAGGGTTCTACGTCTTTTAGGTGCCTACTTATGGTTTAGCAAAGTTAAAATTTGTGGAAAAATAAATTTTATTGGAAGTAAAATAGGAGCATCTTCCAACAGTTCTTTATAAATCGAACTATTCATTTTTGTCGGAACAAAACATATTTTCGACTTGCCAACTGCAGAAAACGCTGCCCAAACCATAACACTGCCACCATCAAAATTACGTTTTGACATCCGAACATCGTTTGATCTCAAATCGTGGCAATAGCATGAGTATGAGTCAGGACCGTCTAAATTAAATTTTTTTCCTCAGAGAAAATTAATTTTTTCCACTCATCTGTCCATTTCATGTATTTTCTTGCGAATTTTAGACGATTTTCTTTATGATGCTTTTTTAGCATTGGTTTACATTTCAGCTTTTTCCATTTTATGTTTTCATCGTTTCGTAAAATGTGTGAAACGTGTTTGGAAGTCACTGGATTATTCAATTTATTCTTTATTTGTGTGGAATTCAATTTGTTGAGGGTTGTTTTTTGTTTTATTAGATTAAGTTGTCTTCTTGTTAGTTTTGTATTTCCCTTTGTAGGTTTGCGAACTCCATAATTTTGACCTTTCTTCAAGAAATTTCGCACAACACTTTCCGAACGATCGATTTTACGTCCAATTTCTCAATTGGAACATCCTTGGATTGACAAAATTTAATTTGAATCTTTTCTTGATCGGACAAAAAAGTTCCCTTGGGCATCTTTAAAAGTGATGAAATTTATTGATACAAATAGAAAAAATTGCAGTAAATTGAGATGTTACTATTAGAAACGCACCTTTGGTTGAAAAAAAAACTAAAATTGATATTTTATTTTTGGTAACTTTATACGAATGGTTTATACGAATCTTCCACTTAAAATAGCACCAAGAACATTTGATCGCATAATTAAGGCAAACAACAAGAATATGAAAAAAAAAACTTGTTTACTTTCAAAAAGTACCATTAATTTGTCTCTCATTAAACAAGTTAAATTTTGCTTTTGGATGAGAACAACAAAGATATAACAAAAATACTGAAAATAATTAAGTGCGTTTATAGGAATATGCACCATTGTGTCAATAGAATCAAAAATATTGACTAAAAAATATTGATCCGTTATCTAGTTTTCTAGATAGTGTATCTGAAAGCGGACCAAATTACCTAAAAATGGCATGCGTTTTTGAACACTGAAAATCAGTCAACTTTGTAGGGATATATCTTCTGAATTGTAATAATAGTAGCATATTTGAAATCGTTGAACAATTTCCTGTAAAATAGGTTTATTCAATATTTCTTACGGGCACATGAACTATTTGATTTTTGCAACCTCACTTGTTCTACATCTGCATCGGTCCATTAGTTTACCTAGCCCCCATACAAATGTCCCCTCGGAATACTGTTATAGCACATCCAGAGAAAAAATACGTTTTTTAACAAAATTATAGTCATGGTAGCAATCATATATATGATCGTAGTAATTAAGTATTTGTTTGGTCGCTGTTCTATAATCTCCTAAACTAAACACTGCTTTTTTATTATTTACTAGTTGATCGCCCCGGCTTCGTCCGGTAGCATTTACTAATATTAGTTCTTCAAGTTTCTCCAACCCACGTACACCAGCCTGTTCTTATTTATTTGCAAA
This sequence comes from Calliphora vicina, assembly GCF_958450345.1. Taxonomy (NCBI): domain Eukaryota; kingdom Metazoa; phylum Arthropoda; class Insecta; order Diptera; family Calliphoridae; genus Calliphora; species Calliphora vicina. Next base: position 28,369,517 of record NC_088781.1, read on the forward strand.
TAAAATATCTAAATTTGTACTGCATACTTTAGGGAGCTTTTTTATTACAGTTGACTGGACTCAAAAAAGAATTTCCGAGTTTTACCCGGAATTTTTTTCTTTACGAACCATCTCCTGAAAATCGAATCGAATCGAATAAAAAAAAATCAGCCAAATCGATCCAGCCGTTCTCACGTGATGACATTACATACATGGACCATTTAATTTTTATATATACATTTATGTTCTTTTATAGAATGAGAGGCTTATTAGACGAAACTGGTGTTAGTGCTGCAAGCTATGCTTACCAGATAGCTGATGCAATAATCTCCAACGTATTAATATAACTGATTCTTTATGACCACATAATTCACTAATTGTTGAGAAGTACTTAGACTATTGAAGCATTAATAAATTTTTGTTATATTTTCTAAATAAGTGTCCCACTAGAGTGATATAAAAAACATACATACAAAGAATGATTTCTCTATTTGTTGAACTTTTTGTTATAAGTACAAACATAAATATAACTAACTATCTTAGAAAACATGTACTTCCCCCTTCCTACACAAGTATTCATTAATGCCATATTTTAGTTGACTAAAACACATTATGTTTCAATTTAAACAACAGCTAGAAAAAAAATTCCAGCAAAATTATTTCAATGAAAACAGATTAAAAGCCATCCTTTGGGTGTGTTTTTATGTTTTTTTTTCACTTCACAAATATTTTTCTTTTTTTTTTTTGCACACACAGAGGGGTTTTTTGTAATCTGTGTGAATTTATGTTTATTATTGCTTATCATGCTTGTTAAGAGCCTGTAAAAAAGAAAATTACACAGAAAAAAAGAAACATAAAGGCAAAGAATGAAAGAAAGCAGCGCAAATTTATGTCATAAAAATATAATAAAAAAATTTTAACAAATTAAAAACTCCCCTAGGATTTTGACAGCTGAATACAGCCTCTGCCACATAAAGTCACACATACAAACAAAAACACACAATCATAGCCAAACGCATACATATGTAGCTTTCTTGCTACAGATACAAATACGTGATGCGTAAGACACATACTCGTGGCAAATATTCCTTGATATGGTTATGATCTGAGCGTAGCTGAACCGAAACGAACCAAACCAAACAGTAGAGCCATATCTTTTAATTCAATTATTTAATTTTAACGAAATAATTTAAGCATTAACTACAAGTGCAAAAACAAATTGTGCGGCGCCTTTGTTTTATGGTTAATAAAGCAATATTATTTTATTTAATTCTTGTATAGACATGCCCTGCCATGCCACGCCGTGCATAGGCAAGAAAAACATCCCACAGACTTAAGTCATTCTTATTATAGTTATTTCCTTGTTTTCTTTTTGAGAAAATTACTTTATTTTCTCTGTTATCTGTTGGATTTTTGGGTGAAAAATTAAAAATTATTTTAACACTTGCTGTTAAAGAAATTGTTTTATTTAAAACTGACTGCTCTTACTCTTGCTGTTATTTATTAATTTAGTTTAATAACTGTTTTCACACTTTTGTTTTAGCTGTGATACAAAGTAAAATGAATACGACAAACATTATCAAAAACTAGTTAACAAATGACATTACTGAATAACGTACATTGTAATATCTACTGCATTACATTACCTGTAAGTAGTATAGTAATGACCGGTTTCTAAGTTGATATGTGTACCGTTACTTAGCAACAATATCTGTCACATATTTACGGAGTGTATGACAAATCAAATTTCATTTACGTTTTCATAGAATTTACTGTGTTATATCACAGAGCTGAGCATGATTGATTACAGCAGGTCGGAATAGTTATTTTCAGTAGCCTTCAGTGGCAATTATTAATGAGAACTTGTAACATGAGGACAACGTCAAAAGGTCGTCTCTATTGCTGACCTTATTACACTAAGCATTCCAAAAGCTTGGGGTGCCTTTTTAACCCACTATAATATGTCAACTCAAGATCGTTCATGTTTGTCTGTGGTTCTTCACATAATAGCAGGATAATACATCATCCAGTTCGATTCCGTTGTTGTAAAGAAGGGTGTTGTTTGGAGTGTGTATATGGAGTTGTTTTGATTCATCACCAGCAGTTGAAAAAGTAAAGGTAGTCAAACAAATTTGATCTGCATAGTCAAGATGTTCAAAATAAATCTGGCATTTCTAAAAGGCTGGACCGATCAGGATAATATTTGACATGTGTTATGACATTCAATTAATCGGGTTTCTGGTTTAATCGGTTAATCGAGCAAATAATTAATCGAGGTTTAGATGTATTCAGTTAATAATCGGTTAATTTAAAATTATTCGATTAACCGAATAATTTCTATTTTAATTTTAAATTAAAAATACAACTACGAATTTTGTGTACTCGAAACGACTTTTTTTGAATTATGACGTTGTTTCAGCAAATGAGCGATGTTTGATTTTTTTTATGGTTTTAGTGAGATCTTCTGAAATAATCTTTTACAAAAAGAATATATTTTAAACGATTTTTTTCTTTAGATTCAATAAAACTTTTCTTGGGAAAAAACGCTCTCGCTGATTGTATATGTTGGAGAAATCAAAAGCATGATAAAGAATATTCCTTTTTGGATTGTTTTAGATTTTGGTTAATTTAATAGTTTCGTTTAGTTATGATAAAACTAATTTCAAAAAAAAAGTTTCATCTATACATGTAAATACAAACAAAATTTCAAATACATGTGAGTTAAATATGCCAGTTGTTATACATACTCACTAATCATGTTTATTGGATGTTCAAAAAATATCTAATTTTAATTTGAAATTTGTATTTGAATTGAAACGGAAAAATAAATACAAAAAATTTTTTAAAGTTCAAAAAAAAAGGAACTTCGGTTAATCGGTTAATCGACACAAATTAATCGGTTTATTTGTTATTTGAAAATCGACAATTTCAAATTATTCGAACAGTTAACCGTCCAAAATTAATCGGTTAACCGATTAACTGTTAATCGATTGAATACCCTAGTATATGGAGTTGTTTTGATTGAACACCAACAGTTCAAACAGGAAAGGTAAACAAACAAATTTGATTAGTCAAGGTCTTGAAGTCTTTTCTGAAGTCACCAGTTATCATCCTCCTCTGCATTGCAGCCTGTTTCATGATAATGCCTTACACAATGCACAGTGGAGCAGAATCAATTTTTTTTTAAAATAAATCTGTCATTTCTAAACAGCTGGTCCGAACGGGATTATATTTGACATGAGCGTAGACAAGAAGTATTTAAGTTATTAAATTGGACCCTACATATCTTCAGGGGCGTCGCTATAAGGGCTCAAAGTAGGGTACCTTCGACATGTAAAGTTTTCAAACACATTCCATTTTCTTGCTTTCCATCCGATTTCAAAGATTTTTTATATTTTTGGAAAGCGTGTGATACTTATCTCTTACAATTTCCAAGTTATAGGCATTTAAAAAGTGAAATTTTAAAATTTTGCCATACCTTGGTTCACTTTCTTAAAAAAAAATATAGGTCGTATTTTTGAATCGAATAGACTCGAATTTTTTTGTTAGTTAGACAACTAAATTAAAGATTTCAGAGCAATATCGATTATGGATCCAAAAATAAACCATTTTCAATTTAAAAATTCAAAAAATAGCAAATGTTTGCTGTTTTTTGGGCGAAAAGGTGACTTAACTCCGTTTTTATTAAAAAAAAAAAAATTCTTTACGAATATATAACAATTTTCTGTTTTCTGTAAGGTATCTTTACGGAGAACATTTTGATATAAAAAACGTGTACTACTTTTCAAATATGTCGCCCCCACGTCCTTCGGGATCTGACATATTTTTTATAAAAATTTAAATTTTGGGCCACATGTTGTTCTACAATCCTAAAGGTGGGATCAGAAAACGGAAAGCAGCTTTGGAAACATCGATGTGTTCACTATTTATCCCCAATGTATTTTTCCAGCCCCGAAGGAAATGTGAACCCTATTGTAAAAAATACCATTCTTGGAATTTCGCTACAATTTTTAGGAATTGCGGGATTCCCTTTGACCCTTTGACAAGTTTTTTTACACTTTGTCTCTCGGCTTTAATTCGTATGTTACCCAATTTACCTGCTTTTGGATGAAATTGCTGCTTGAGTAGCTCCCAATGATGTTGGAAGCTCTTGTTGTGTTTTACAACAATCTTCATGGAGTAGTGCCACCAATCATTTGGCTTCACCAAAAACTTCTTTGGCTTCACCACTTCTGAATCGCACAAACCATCTCTCGCATAAGCTTTGGTGAGCAATCAGTGTACTTCAGCGTCACTTTTTTTCAAATTAAAGAATTAAAGCAAAACTTCCCGCATATAACGCTTTATTGGCACACAATTCGACATTTTCGAAGCAAAAAAAGACTTGAGGTACGCTTGAAGAAATATTTAGAGAATTTTTAGTTTCATAGCAAGAAATATTTAATTAATGCCGATTGATAGTTAACACTTTAAGCTTTGTTCACATGGTTGTCAGATCTAACAGTATTGTCAGACCTAGCAATGTACTGAAATTACCTGACAATGAAAGATTGTAAGTTCACACGGTTCCGAGACTTTTATCACAAAATCTTAAAATCCATTTCAAGACATTGAGAGGACAATAACTTTATCTGACAAAGTTATCAAGCCAAAAATGATCATTCAAACAAAGGTGTAAGTCACAATCATTGAGCTACAGACTTCTCATTTTGTTGACATCGAAATAATTTAAAATCCTTTTGTTAAATAATGTTAAAAGCAATAAATAACACTGTGTGTAATTTTTCACGTGACAAAAGACCAAAAAAAAGACCCATGTCACCCAGTTTTGCCCAAGTTTTTTATGGTCCCCTAAAGATTTGGGGACTCGGTGTAATTTTTGCAAAAAAGTGATAATTTTTTTCAGTCTCATATCTTGCAAACAGTTCGGAATTTAATTTATTCTCTGAGGCAAAGTTGTAGCCCTTGTCATAAAGAACAAAAATTGTGAAAAATTTAAAAAATTAGATTTTTTTACCTTTTTACCAAATCTTTGGGGACCCATAAAAAAAAGTACATGACTTTGGGCAAAACTGGGAGACATGGGTCTGGTTTCTTTTTTGGTCTTTTATCATGTAGTGGTGTCCGTATATGGTTATATTTTTTCGTGTTGCACTGTGTAAGTAATTAAGAGTCATTAGCTTTGTATTTTCATGCATTGCTTGGAAATGGAAGTTTGATGTGGGCGTATGATTAATATTAATTTTTTTTACATAAGCTTGAATACTTAGAGGAATTTTTGGTTTTAAAGTCAGAGAAATATAATAATTACTGACAAGTGATAGCTAAAACATTATGCTAATTTCGGTTTTTATAATTAAAGCAATTTTATGAAATTGCAAGGAGATATTTTTAAAATTAAAATAAATAAATTAATATATTTAAAAACATTTTGTAAGCATTGAATGATATTATTAAAATGTTTAATTAAAATGACAATGATTAAGTAGTGAATAGAAATTTATAATGTCATTTTTATCCATTACTTGGTAATGAAATTTTTGGCAGGAGAGCGTATGATTAATATTAATTAAGAGGTATGCTTAAACAATTATTTAGAGAATTCTTACTTTTATAACTAGATAATTTTAATTAATGGCGATTTATAGCTAATATCTATAACTAATTTCGGTTTTTTATAATTTAAGCAATTCAATGAAAATTCTAAAAGATATTTTAAATAATAGTTTCATAACTATTATTAATTTTTTTAGAAATTAAACACAATTTTAAAATAAAGTATTAAGCGAATATACATAGTAGAATGTGTTAAAGATCTGATATAGCATTATGACAACTTGTTCATACATGAATAGCATCAGTTTTACACATTAATTTTATATATCTTCCACCTTTCATATGCAGAGAAATGCAGTGAAAAATTCTGCATTACGACTACACAATGCCAACGAGAAATGAACAATAAATATGTCACTAACACTTGCTCCAAATATGTATGAATGTGTTCATATTGAATGTTATTTTGGCCAACACACTCGTAAAAGCCACAAAATATGTCAATAACATAAGACCATAAAAAACCAGCTGTTTATTATATGCCAAAGAAAAATAACAAAAACAAAAAAATATTGTATGGAAAAGTTAAAATTTAAACAAATACCAAAAATTCATATTTTAAATTTAAAGTTAAACAGCTAATATTATTGCCATAAATACCAATATAAACCAAACTAAACCATTTGTTAGTAACACCTTGGGCCAAGAATTGTTAAATTTTTTTTTTTAGATGTTTGACACTTTTCTAAACACCTTTTATCTTTGTCAAATATATAAATAATAGCTAGATAACACCTACACTGAAAATACAAATAATAGATACACATTTATGTTTGTGTTCCATGGCTTGCAGAATTTATGACACCAAAATAATTGGATTTTTTGTTCTCTCTCTCCCTTTACATATTTTAATTGCTTTTTTGTTTTACTATTCTGCGTTGAAACAAATTAAAGGGGTACAAATTCGAAAAAAAAACTCTCTGATTTAATAAATAAAACAAAATCAGAATTTACTAAATAAAACGCAAACAAATCAAAATGTGTTGTGTAGTAGTAGGAGCTGCTGTTTAAATAGAGAGACCAGTTAATTTTGTTATTGGTTTTAGTTGAAATGAAAATACAAAGTTTCTAATTCAGTAGACAAATACGTGTGGCATATTTTTGGGAGCTGAATTTAATTGTACTGTTCTGTTCACTGTACAATATGGAATATTGGAAAAAATTTATAATAAATTTGGAATTGCTAAACTACTACAAGCTCATTTTGTAAAACAAACTTAGGTTGCAGTATATGGTTTCCCAAAATTTTATGTTGAAGCATGTAACGTGCTGAAGTGCAGAGTAATTTAGCGACATACCACCTGTAACTTTTGAATCTATTAATTTGCTATAAGAAAAATTACACAACAAAAACTTTAATGATAAATGATTTTAATGATAATTTAATAGCAAAAATTATACCCCGGTAGGTTATCAACAATCAAAAATTGAAAATTAGTTTCCGAACTGCTAGCAGCTGAGCAAATGGGGGTAGTCTTCGTTTAAACATACTACAGCGAAAGTTATTGGACGCCAAGTAAACAAATAAGACAGCTATAAGGTAGCTATAAGCGTAATAAATTTATATTATTGGCAATCTATAACTCCTCCTTTCTTTAAATTTCACTTCTATGTTGTCCAAATTATAACATCTCCAATATTAATATCTTATGATTAATAAATAACGGACTAGAAGTTTTAGAACATCTTACGTGTTAAAATCACATTATTACTCATACGCACTCTCCACCTGGTCATTAAAATATTTTGCATTGCATAATTTTAGGAGTTAAAAAATCATACATATACGTATTGTTTATTTTATCCATTGATCATACGCACCTGTCGTTCACTTGGGGTAATGGAACAAATACGAAGTTTTCTATAGCATTTTTTGGCCAGTAACAAATAATAAGTATACGTACTGTAGTTTTTCTTATTTAACCAGATTTACTCCATGGCCCATAATCATAGTCAGAAATAAAGTACATATATTTTAATAGAAATAAAGTCGTCTTTACTTAAGAGTGGACTTTAGGTCTACCATAGACAAGTTAAAGTATATTTTTGACATTAAAGTCGACTGTAAATATAAAACTAGCTGAAGCTGTTATTAACAGCATCAGCTGTTCTTCGCCATGTAAAAAAGTTCGGCAAAAAGTAAACAAAATTAAGTTACAAGAATTTGGCAGAGATTTTGCAATTATTGAATAGTTATCAATAAAATTAGTACCAAAATATTCTAAATATGATATTAATCTTATCATTTCCATTTTTCCACCACAAAAAACTTTTTTTCTTTAGTTGTCCCGGTGACTTTTATTGTTTACCTTTTTTGCTTTTTGTTTTAATTTTGTATGTCAGTTGTTCAGCGGTGCCACTTGTCTGTATATTGTATGAAAACATTTTATACATTTGAGGTGGCACCCAGTTAAAGTCGGTTCAATTTAAAACATACTTAAATTTTGACTACAGTTGGGAAATAATATAAAGCGGGTTTTTAATTTAAAGTTGTTTTTAAAAAGAACCGACTTTAGTGTTTGACTATGATTATGGGCCCATGTTTTTAAAAACCTGTTAGCACTTTCAGTTCGCCACAGCAACAAGGCTTCATTAGTCTTTACTTTCCGTTGCTGTTGCGTTCTGGATTTTACTTATGGCAGTTAGTTGTTCTGTGACAAAATATATAATTTTTCTTTTATTTTAACACATAATTCCTCTTTAAAACACATTAACTTACCTGGCATTCCCATTTCCTTTGATATTTTCTACCAAATTTCTATTAAATTTCACAAAATCAATAACAAATAATTTTTTTCTTTATTTGAAAAGCCGCTGTCACTTGCAATTACGTAGACAATTTTAGTTTTTAACAGGTTCGTCCGGAACAGCACAGAAAAACTAACTACTTATACATGTTTTTCATGTACAAAAGAGAAACAGCTGATTCGGAACGTAACAGAAAGTATAGACTAATTCTGCCTACAGAAAGCAATTTTGTTTTCGACTTTATTAAAATAGTTTTATAATTTTCAAAAGAATTTTTTTGAACATTTGAAATTTTGAAATAAAATACCCATGAAAAAACAAGTAAGTGAGCTATATTCGGTTGTACCGAATCTTGTATACAATTCACCAAATTATACTTCAAATTAAAAATTTTAAATTTTAAACTTTGGAAAAAAAAAATAATTTTGTTTACCTTAAAAAAATATTTAAAATTATATACATATATAAGATTATGTATAAAAGATTCGGCACAGCCTTCTCACAAAGGTGAAGGGTATAATATAAAAAATTTTGTGTTTTATAAAAATCAAATTTGCATCTTAACTATTTCGTTTGCTCTACAGCTGGTCACTTTAAAGCTGATGCATATTATGAAATTATGATAATTGTAATAAAACATATAATTGAATTAATTTGGTAAATATAGTAACTTGCCTACACTTAAACTGATTAATAAATTTAAACACACCCCACCCTATAAAAATAAATTCATTGAATATGAAAATTATTACTATATTTGCATATGTATCTACTACACATTAGACTAGCTTCATTTGTAAAGAATTGAAATTTTATATTTAAAAATAAAATAAATTGGATGACAGAGGGCAGACTTACACTTTAAACTTTGTTAATGAACAAATTTTAAAATTTTGTCAATTGATTTATCTTGCCAAGAAATACAAAAAAAATTTGTAGCCCTTTTGTAGAAGCAAAATCATAAACATTTTTCTAATATTTTTTAGCCACCTTAATGTATATAAATGTGTATGTATCTATGTTTTCATATATAAGTCTACATGTGAATGTTTTTAGTTAAATAGTATATAATTTAATTGTATTTTAGTTTATTTGCATAATTAGAAATTGATAAAATTTACATAAAACTCATACATACCAATGTATACATATTTAGTTATTATAAACATAAAGATTGATAACTTTTGTATACATATTTATACAATTATGTACATAAATACTAACACTTAAACAAATAATACAACACTAAGTAAAACCATAAAAGAGCAATTTAACTAAATAAGTTCATTTAAATACTAACACGCATATGCCGACATGTGTGGGTTGTGACACAACTTTGTAGTTGTGCAAATATGTGTAATTGTAGCTATTATTATTTTTTTTTTGTTCGTCTTATCAAGGTCAATCATTTGTATGTGGTTTGGTTAGAAAAGTATAAGTTTAATTTACATATTTGTATATGTTGTCTTGTCATACCTAAATACATAGTATGTTTTCTTGGCATTTTATGTTTAGGTTATTGAATTATGTTGATTGCTTTAAATGATTTATATTATATATACATACATATTAGAAACAAAAAATAGTTATAAACTTTGTTGTAGACATAAGTAGAGAGAGTCAGACAAAGCGTATATACACTTAAATTAAGTGAAATAATCTATGTATGTAAAAATCGTTTATTTTAAAACTTGTTAAATTTTCGCCAATTTATAGAAAGCTTATAATAATTCTTTAAACGTTAATATTTTGGAAAGTTATTCAATATTATGATTTAGTAGTCTTTTTCTAGAACTCCCTCCTTACATCGAACTTTTGGAACTAAGTTCGATAAGTTATCAGCAAAAGTACAAGTTTTCCTAAAGCCATTAATTTCGGACTAATTCATAGACTTAATACAAATAATTTCTAAATATAATATTACAAATTAATTTAAGTAAATTGCTCTTCATTAATTTTACCAAAAAAAAAATATATAAACATATTTAAAAATTTAATGAAGAAAAAATATTTGGGATTATAAATAAAATTTGTGGTTTTGTTAAACAACGATAATTTAGAAACAGCTGTCTGAAAGTCTAACTTCCTCTTTATTAATATTTCAAGTTTCATACAGATCGGACTAGTAGCTTTATCACCATTTAGTTTTTAAATATAAAATAGACGTAAAAATATCTGCCAACATAACAGCCTCTAAACAACACTCCATACAAATTGCATAGCATACTTTTAGACTAAACAAAAAGCGGTCTGTGTGTTATTGGTTTCTATATTGCTCATACGCACTAGTAATAAATTATAAATTGTATAGCATACTTTTGTGCGGTAACACATCTTTGCTTAACCAGGTTTAGTCCCTACAGAGGGTTCAAATTTGTACAAAGTGGCGAATAATTCAGGGAAACTATAATTTTAATACATTTCTATTTCTAGTAAGAGAGCTAGCTATATTCGGATGTGCCGAATCTTATATATCTTTCACCAAATTATACTTTAAAATACAAATTTTAAATATTAAAATTGTTTTTGAAAACTTTTAAAAAAAAATATTTTTTCAAAATTGTTTTTTTTAAATTTATTAGTGAAAAAAAATTTATGACAAACAAATTTTTTTGTTAAAAAAAATTCGGGTTAAAAAATTATTTTCCCGATTTTCCAATTGTAGGTCCAAATTACTGTAGCCTTATATACGTCTTTGGAAAGGACTTTGAAATATCTATCATTAGATATCCATATTGTCTATATTAATGATTTAGTAGTCCAGATATAGATCAAAGATATGCCAAAAATCGAGGTAGTCCTGTTTTTTTCTTTATATCTCAACCATTAGTAGGCCGATTTTCTCGATTTTAAATAGCAACCGAACCGGGTACCATTTCACTGTTATGTTATCCATATTATAAACTTATAACACCTCCTTCTTTTTTTAGTATGTAAAATCGCCTTCCAATATTTTAAATTTGTTTAGTTTTAATAAATTGTTCAATTATATACCCTAATACATAATATCAAAACAAAAACTTTTAATCCATTAGCAAATTCCATCAAATAATTCTGATAACGGATTCGTAATCAGTGACACGAAAAACCCCCATATAACAATTTGTGAATCATTTTCTACATTTTTCGACTTTGGCCGCACTGTGCCACATTTCGCTTTGCATAATTTTAGGAGTTAAAAATCATACCTATACGTATTGTTTATTTTAAATATTGATCATACGCACCTGTTGTACCACATGGGGTAATAGAAAAAATACGCAGTTTTCTATTGCATATTTTGGCCAGTAACAAATAATAAGTATACGTACTGTTGCTTTCTTGATGGTGCAGATTCCCCATAATATTTATCAAATTTTATGATGGTTTTTGTACGCAAAAAAATAATTCTTAATGATTATATGAAATTCTCTTTTATCCATATTCTTCTCAAGTCACGAGGTAGGTAATGACCGTCATACACAAACTAAATGACGTAGTTTATTCAATTTTTTACAGAAGTCAACTGGCAGATGCCTGTCGACAGGAGCTGTGTTGTCCTTTCATTTAAGAGCCGGAATATTCAAATAGTCGCGAACTTATTGACCCATCCTAGTATATTTTAAAGTATAAGAGATAATTTAGAAAAATAAACACATTTTTCTTTATTTCCTTATTTGCTCTATAACAAAGTACAATTCATTGAAATCTATGCATATTTTTACAAGTTGCGAGCAGTACAAACTTAGACAACTTAGAGATCGACTTAGAGATAACTTTCATTTTATGAAAGCTTTTTTTAATAAACAAACACAAACTGGGAAGCATTTTGCTTGTCGACATATACACCTAGAGTCTATGGCGGGAATCGAACCCGCAACCCTCAGATTAATAGCCCACCACTCTATCGTTACGTCCCCTTCTACGATTCTTTCGTACATCATTTGGCAATCGGACCAGTATCCTAAAAGGTACAGAGTTATTATCAAGTTTTTTCCGATCAACCCCACCATTCGCCAACATATTAAATCTAATATTTTACGTTTTCTATAGAAGTTGTCATTACACTATGCAACAAATGAAGACTTTTGGAAAAACACAGGATCATGACCAAAGGGTAGTAAAACCCTATACTCAGTTTGTCCATTTTGGTGACCGATTTTTTTTTATGGGCCCCCAAAGTTTCTGAAAATCACTGGGGCCTCTAAAAAAGGTATCATCAGTTTTTGGTTAACAGCTAATTCAGACTTTGTGATGTGGCTTAACTTTATATGGCAATAATATAGCTAAGAGTCCGCCAAATAAATTTTGTTAAAATTTGTTTCCAAAAAATAGCTTTTTCATGCACTTTTGTTGAAAAAATATAGGAAGAAAAAATTTTTTTTTTCATTTTTTTAGAATAACTTCCAGGGACTCCTAATTTTTCAATAACAACATTTTGCAAAGTTGTAGCTACAGTAAATCTAGTATATCTAAATAACTCTTGTGAACATATCAATGCAATCCGAACATATATAGGCATTCTAAATAACTGTCAAAAATCACTTTGTAGCTTAAAAATTTTAGTTTTTTACTATTTTTTGACTCTAAAACAAAAATTTTTTTGTTAAAAATGTATGTTCGAGTGTATAATTCTCTATATCACTTTATCCAATCTTGATTACGCAAGACCGGCTTGATGAAAGATATGAAATAACATTAAAATTTTTGAAAGTGGGCAAGGTCTGTGGAGCTTCTGAAGAGTAAATATAAGCTTTTTATATAAGTTTTTGATATCGGTGGAAACCTTATGACTTGGAGATTGATATTTTAGTGAAATGAATTAATTTTGTGTTTTTTCGGACGTATTTTACCTTAAAAACTAACAATATTATAAAATGGTTATTTTCCATCAAGAAAAATAAGAACTTTGAATTAAAGTAAAATTTGAACAGTTATAGACATCACAATAAAATTTGGAAGTAATATAGACCTAAATGTTCTTAAGTCAATGGCATCACTAATGTTGCCATTCTTTGTTTTCAAACATCGAAATTCCTAAAACGGTGAAAATGTGTTCCAAAAACTGAGTTTTTTTTAGAAAATAGCCTACTTTGACGTTATTTACAGTACGATAGCAAAAACGTTTTGTATGTATATAAACAACATATAGAGCTATACAAATACGACGAGTATTTTAGGATCGGTGCTTTGCGTTTTTAGAATTTTTTACTCAAACCTAAAATTTTGTTTCAAAATTGGCCAAGTTTGGATAGGGCTGGGGGGTACAATATCCGCTTAAGTTAGTCAAATTTTACTTTATACGCTTTTGCATAAAGTTCTCTTTCCAGATCATAAAAAATGTTAATAGCCACGAAGAAAATTAGTTTTTTATAAAAGAAAAAATATGGGGACTTTTTTTGGGAAAAAACTTAAAAAACACACACATACAAAGTTGAAATATATAAAAATATGTTTCAACTTTGGATGCGTGTAACTTTTTATAGGGACTAAATAATTGTTATCACGTTTGTTTTATTTTCTTTAGAATTTTATAGCAAATATACGTCATATATAAAAAATAAATTCCGGCCTTTCGTAGGCCGATCGAGCAAAATTTTAAAAAAAAAATAAACTTAAATATCTCTTGAACTGAAAGAGATAAGCTACAGATAAAAGCATATTTTTGTAGGCCTTCTCAAGGAATATCTATATTTTAAATGGCTTTTTGGTGATTTTTTTTTAAATGTGTGACATTGAGGGTCCACTCACTGATCCCCATTCCGAACACCTCAGCCGAGTAAATAATACAGCACAACATAGTAGTGTGGACTTGATCATACTATTTTAACAAAAAATCTTTGTTTTATCGTCAAAAAAATTGTAAAAACGAAAATTGTTAAGGTACAAAGTGATAATTATGTGCTATTTAGAGTGACTAGACACGTTCAGAATGCATTGATATGTTCTCAAAAGTTGTTCAGCTTTACCGTAGCTACAACTTTGCTAAATATTGTTAGTGAAAAATTAGGAGACCCTGGAAGTTATTCTAAAAAAAAGTAAAAAAAAATTTTTTTTCCTATATTTTTTCAATAAAAGTGCACGAAAAAGCTATTTTTTGGAAAAAGACATTTTAACAAAATTTATTTGGCGGACTCTTAGCTATATTATTGCCATATAAAGTTAAGTCGAATCACAAAGTCTGAATTAGCTGTTAACCAAAAACTGATGACACTTTTTTTAGAGGCCCCACTGATTTTAAGAAACTTTGGGGGCCCATAAAAAAAAATCGGTCACCAAAATGGACAAACTGAGTATAGGGTTTTACTACCCTTTGGTAGTAGAGTCGAACCTATATAGTCATGATCGTGTGTTTTTTTCACTGTTGCACTGTGTAATGAGAAATAGGAGCAGACTAATTCCAAGAATTTCCTTTTAATGTCAACAATTCTTATGAACACAATGCAAGTTTTTTTTAAAAAAATTTACAAGGAATTTCTCTATTATACTTGTTTATAGTTAAGACAATATTGTGACAATTTATGTATGTTTTGAGCAAAATATAAAACACTTATGAGCAAAATGATTTATTATTAATAAGTTTTTAATAATATAATTTAGTACAGTTATAAAGGATGTTCGAGACTTTGAAATATCTAAGGAAAACATGGAGTAGCAAGTACTAAAATAAGTAGTTTGTAGTTAGTAGATACACTTATTCATACTTAGGCAAAAATTAAACTCAAACAAACACAAATACTTAAGTGGTTTCTATTGTATGATATTAGTTGAAATTAATGGTACTCCTGAGTACATTTGAATACATTAGTTTGATTAAATATACATAAACATTAGTAGGGACCAAAAGGCGAATCAAATCTACTCCGAATTTTATAATTTCTCTTTTCAATTCTAACAAAATTCAAAATAGCTGGGGCCAGACTAATGTACATATTTATAAATCTGCATTAATACCTACATCTACATACATTTAAACATATTGTTATTGCTCATGTTATTTCTAATGTCTAATTTAGTTTGTTAGTTGTTGTTTTTGTTTGTCCTTTGATAATCCTATTTGAATTTTATAAACATATAAATAAATTTATATAAATTATAAGCATGTTTATGCATATATTTACAATTTATAAGCATAAATACATATGCATGTATGTATCTATAGATATACAACTATATCATGTTGCACATTCATATATGCACATGCCACATGAACATGCAACACCCAGCATCAGCATTTACATATGTATGAATGTACACTAACTTGAAACTCAATTATTTGATAATAAAAATAATAGTAAAATAAAATGAACGTAATAACTAACGATGATTTTGTTAAATGTATTGAAAACTAATTTAAACAATAATATTTTATGATACATTCATACACACAAACACTCACAGCCACATAAAGTCATTCTATATGATTTATAAATTGCAAATTTATAACCAAACGATGACAATAAACAAATTTTATAAATAAAATGCGAACAAAAAAATTAAATAAAATAAAAACAACTAGAAAAATAAACTATGCGAGAGATAGAAAAACTATTTTTTTGCACATTAACTTTTGTTAAATTGTTTTTCGAAAAAAAATAAAATAAATAAAAACAGCATAAAATACATTTAACAATAGAAATAACTAAATAAATAAATTCTATACATATGCACATCTACATCCACACACAATTACTATTTGATGTGCAATAGCTGAATATGGTGTGGCAGACAGTGGATCGAATAGTAAATTTTAAACATTTTCTGTATTATTAAATAATTTTGAGGAATTTTGAAAAGGTTAATTTCATTATTTTCTTTTTAAAAAAGCCATAAATCATACAGTGTTTTTACTTACTAATACAGAGCTTAATTGTTTTAAATTTTTCTAAAAGGTTTTAAAAAACAATTTTTTCATACAGTGCACTCGCGATAATATGAACACCCCAAAATAAGAACACTTTTAATTTCCATAGTGTTGAGGCCCGCGATGATTTGGAGAAGGACGACGACTTCCTCGACATCGATATGGAGCCCCTACTATAAATATTGTGACCCTCGCTAGCTATGCCTGTGGTCCTTGCACTATTGTGAATGCCGCTTAGGAAGATTGACAGTTAACAATTGAAGTCCTATCAATCTGGCTACACAGAAACAATTATATTTCAATTCAAACCACTATACAATAACATAAGGTACACCCAGTAGAAAATAAATTCTCAATTATACAAGTCTTGTAACGTCAAACAAAAGAAAATATAAAAAATATGAAAAAATCGAAATCAAAGTTTGACGTTATATGGCTAAATATTGAAAACTCTCCCTAGTGATTCTACCTTCTACAATTATTGTATCATGAATTCAAACATTTATCACATATTGAACTGGTGCTCAAAAACTAAATTTTCTGATATTTTCTATTGAATTTTGAATTTGATAATTTTGACAATTGAATATACAATTTTCGTTATTGGTTGAACCAGGGCACACTTAGAAAGGTGACTGCGATGAAACAGCTGATTATTTTTTTTATTAAGTTTGAATTGTCAATTCACTTGTGGTTGTTGTGGCGAAAAATACAACAAACCCAAAAGCAAAAACAACAACAGGCAACTTTGACAGTTCACCTACTTTTTAACAAAAACAAAGTACCTGTTGTTTTTGTATTGTTGTAGTGATGCAGTCACCTTTCTAAGTGTGCCCTGGGTTGAACTTTAAATACAAAAATTATTGAACAGATAATTTTCGTAATTGAAAACACAAAAAATAACAAAAATGTGTTTTCAATTACGAAAATTATCTATTCAATAATTTTTGTATTTAAATTTCAACCAATAACGAAAATTTTATATTCAATTGTCAGAATTATCAAATTCAAAACTCAAAATTCAGTAGAAAATATCAGAAAATTTTGTTTTTGATCACATGAATACTTGATTCAATTATAAAATAAATGAAACCAGTTGAATATGTGATATATATTTGAATTGAAACGGTTTAAGAAATAGGGTTTTCTGTGTAAGCGCCATTGCAGTTTTGTAAAAAACCCCAGCAGCAAAAAACCAAATCAATTTTTTTTAAATAAAGTTTATAACGTTGAAGAAACATACCTGTTTTGTTTATCAACTTTAACTCCAATTGCAAGTAAGTCCATCCTGCATTTTGTATTTCCAAAGTTATTTATCTACAACGTACGAATAAATAACTTTGGTTTTGCTATTTCAACCCCGTTGAAAGGAAACAGCAAAAAGGCTACAAATTTATTTACATAGGGTACTCTAAAATATGAACTTAGTGAACTAAGCTGTTCATATTTTAAAAAGCTTTAAAATATGAACAGATCATTTTTGTTTTTTTTTAACGTATTGTTACGAAATTGTACTTGAATTCAAATATAACGATTTTACGGCTGATTTAAAAGTAGCATAATGCTTTCAAATAACAGTGCTGTAAAACTGTAACCTATCTGTGGGCATTATTAAATAAAAGCTTTCAGTTGATTTGATCGTAAGTTGGCAACGCTGTATTCGATTTCGAATATTCAGTTAAAGAACATTGTAGAAAGTACACCACATATGGCGTATGTATTAGAAACTTCTAGACAGTTAAAGAGCTTTCTAGATGGTAATGCAGTGTTATAAATAGTGGCAGAGGTTGCAGTCGTGAGTGAGTTTATCAGAGACGCTTTTCGAATAAACATCAACTTAGTGCCTTAAAGTGTGCTGTGTTTATTTTCAAGTAAATTCGTGTACATTATAAATTGTGTCTGTATTTCTGAGAATTTATAAACGTGTATAAAAAAAACATTGAGTGGCTATTTAATTCTGTGGTTGTTGTACATTTTGAATAAATAAAGAGTTGTCACAATTTTTAAACTACTAAACGGCTTTTATTTGCAATCGAAAGTATCCGGTTTAACAGTATTTTATCTATTTACACAGAGTTGAAATCTAAATCAACAGGGTAGTGGCTAAATTCTAATTCAACTGCTGAATAATTTTTGGACTTCCCTAGCTGTTGATGGGAATTAGATGTCATTCGCAAATATAAACAATCTTGCAAAAGTGAACTGGCCTGGTATTAATTTGTTCATATTGTCGCGATTACACTGTATTTGATAAGAACAAGCTTCAAAAATTAATAATAAATTTTTAAGTCGATATAAACGTGAAGCCTTCATTAGGCAATTGTCGAAAAAATCAATTGTTATCCGCCCCTTTAAAAACGTTGACAGGGAAGCAGATTTTGTAAAAATAGCAGACACAGAAAATAACTCGTCCACATAATCAAAATACCCAAATTGTGATAAAAAATAAGTCAGTCAAAATTATAGTTAAAAAGGTTTTTCGTTTAGATGCTTTGACCTTTATTAGTTTTTGTAGTTTTTTAATGCTTTGGTCAAAAACATAAAATTTCAATTATGGTTGATCTTAATAAATGTTCTTCATTCTCTTTTATTTACATACTCGTACAATAAATAATATATTTTTATTAATTTTTAATAAATTTTAAAAAAAATATGATGAATATTGTTACGAAATTGTACTTGAATTCAAATATAACGATTTTAACGGCTGATTTAAAAGTAGCATAATGCTTTCAAGTAACAGTGCTGTAAAACTGTAACATATCTGTGGGCATTGTTAAATAAAAGCTTTCAGTTGATTTGATTGTAAGTTGGCAACGCTGTATTCGAGTTCGAATAATCAGTTAAAGAACATTGTAGAAAGTACACCACAGATGGCGTATGATCTAGAATATTCGAACTTTGACAGTTAAAGAGCTTCCTAAATGGTAATGTAGTGTTATAAATAGTGGCAGAGGTTGCAGTCGTGAGTTGAGTTGATCAGAGACGCTTTTCGAGGAAACATCATCTAAGTGCCTTAAAGTGTGTTGTGTTTGTTTTCAAAGTAAATTCGTGTACATTATAAATTGTGTCTGTAATTCTGAGAATTTATAAACGTGTATAAGAAAACATTGAGTGGCTATTTAATTCTGTTGTTGTTGTACATTTTAAATAAATAAAGAGTTGTTACAATTTTTAAACTACTAAACGGCTTTTATTTGCAATCAAAAGTATCCGGTTTATTTAAAGGAAATAAACCAGCGTTTTGAAAAGGTTAAAACGTAACAATATGAAATAATACAGTGCTTTTTTATTTGAATTGTGGAATTGACGATTCGTATTTTTTTTTTGTAAAATTTGTGAATTTGTTAAAGTTTGACTACAGATTCAAAACGTTAAAAAGGTAACGGTAACGCTAATTTGGATTATTTCGGTAACGGTATTTTAATGATAACGGTAATTTCATTTTGATTTAAATTATTCATAAAATTTACAAAAATTAATAATAAGTTGACAAAGTTGCTATTCTTTTATATTTTAAATTCTTTAGATTTCAATAAACTAAATTATTAAGATCAAAAATTTTTATTTTTATAATTTCAAACTATTTGTAGAATAGGTAACGGTAATTGTCATTTTGAAGGGTACTTATCTGTCATTTATTTTCACTTAGTTATTGAACATTGTAGTGTAAACGAAAAAGTTTTTTTACTTCGAAGTTTGAGGACCAGGAATTGGAGACATTACTACATGAAGATTGTTGTCAAACTCAACAAGAGCTTGCAAAATCATTAGGAGCTACTGAATCAGTAATTTCAAAATGTTTTCATCCAAAAGCAGGGAAATTAGGTAACATACGAATTTAAGCTAAGAGACCATGAAATACGATTTTGTATGTCTGAAATACTGCTTGAACGCTATCAAAGAAAATCATTTTTGCACCGAATCAATACTTGAGGTGAGAAATGGATCCATTACGATAGACCGAATCGTATGAGATCATATGTGATGCGCTATGGTAATGCTCTGTATTTGGTGGCACTAAAAGGGTCCTATCTATTATGAGCTGCTGAAATCTGGCTAAACCATCACAGGGAATCTGTACCCAGCGCTATTGATTCGTTTGAAGCGAGCCAGCGGCCAGTCATGAAACCATTTAGAAAGTAGTGGTTGGGAAGTTTTGCCTCAGTCGGCTTATAGTTCAGACCTTGCCCCGTACCACAACTATTTGTTTCAATGCAGAACACTCTCTCTGGGGTACGCTTCACCTTAGAACTGAGTATCCGAAATTGACTTGATCATCGCTCATGTCCTCAAAAGATGAGGACTCCAATGTTGCCAGAAAGATGGGTAAAGGTCATAGCTAACAATGACTAACACTTTGAATAAATTTATATTGCACAAATGTTTCAAAATAAAAACTAAACATTTTAAAAAATCTCACAATTTTAAGACATAAACCCAATTCAATTCATTCAATTTATGAATAATGAATTTTTGCCATTTTTAAAATCCCAAAAATAAAGTAAAAAAATTTTAAATTTGTAAAATTTAATTGAATTTGGAGTTTTGAAAATGTTGCAAAATTTATCTTTTTTTTTGGCAACATATAGACAAAATAGACAAAAATATCATAGCTTCTATGAATCTTCGATATTTATGGAGTTTTCTTTTCTGACATAAATGAAGTCTTTATTCTGCCTTTTACACTTATTCGTGTTGTTTTCTGATAAAAAAAACAAGAGTGCTGTGCCGAATGTTATATACCCTTCACCAAATTATACTACAAAATTTTAAATATTTTTAGGTAAACAAAATTAAATTTTTTTTCCAGTTGTTTTTTTTTCATTTTTTAGGAAAAAATTTTTTTTCGATTGTTATTTAAAATTTTAAAATTTTTTTTTTTAAATTTTAAAAATTTTTTTTTTAAATTAAAAATTTTTTTTTTTAAATTTTAAAAAAAAAATTTTTTGTGAAAAAAAAAATTCGGGTTAAAATTTTTTTTCCCGATTTTGACCCATTGTAGGTCGAACTTACTATATATATATACGTCGTTGCAAATGTCTTTGAAATATCTATCATTAGATATCCATATTGTCTATATTAATGTCTCAGTAATCCAGATATAGGTCAAAAATCGAGGTTGTCTTGGTTTTTTTCCTCATATCTCAGCCATTTGTATACCGATTTTGCTGATTTTAAATAACAAAATTCTCGAAAGCATGTCTGACAGAATTATTGAAGATTTGGATCCCGAAGATATCTGGGGTCTTCAGAAAATTGATTTCAACAGACAGACAGACGGACACGGCTTAATCGACTCCGCTATCTATAAGGATACAGAATATATATACTTTATAGGGTCGGAAATGAAAAATGTAGAAATTACAAACGGAATGACAAACTTATATATACCCTTCTCACAAAAGTGAAGGGTATAAAAATATAGATTGGTAAGCGTACAACATGTTCTTTTCAACTAATGTTGACTTAAATCCCCGAAAATATGCTACATGTTTCACCCTCAATTTTATCAAAAGGTTAACATTTTAATTTGTTCTTGAAGTTCGTTTGTGTTAATGAAATATTTCCTGTATTTATACCCTACACCACCATAGTGGGGAGGGTATTATGCGTTTGTGCAGATGTTTGTAACGCCCAAAAATATTAGTCTAACACCCACCTTAAAGTATACCGATCGACTTAGAATCACTTTCTGAGTCGATTAAGCGATGTCCGTCCGTCCGTCCGTCTGGCTGGCTGGCTGTCCATGTAAACCTTGTGCGCAGAGTACAGGTTGCAATTTTGAAGATATTGCGTTCAAATTTGGTACATATTATTTCTTCGGCCCAAGGAACAAGCCTATTGAAACTGGCTGAAATCGGTCCATTATTTCACCTAGCCCCCATACAAATGTCCTCCCGAAATTGGACTTCATCGGTCATAAATGTTTAATTTATATATGTATCTACACAAATTCCGCTCCAAATAAGTTTTATATACACAAAATTCATGTCACCAAATTTTGTTACGATCGGTCCATAATTAGTCATAGCTCCCATATAGACCCGCTTCCGAAAATCACTTTAACGTGCATAAATCGCTTAAAAATGTTGGTAAACACACAAAATTCAAATTTAATATAGACATAAATCACACTACCGAATTTCATGGTGATCGGTCCATAATTGGTCATAGCCCCCATATAAGGCCCACTTCCAAAAATCACTCAAAAATATAAATTATTGAAATTTTAAAAGAAAATTTTTTTTTGCTCTTTTACTTAGTGTAGGGTATTATTTCGGTCAAGCCCGACCATACTTTCTTACTTGTTTTTTTATTAAAAGTGTTTAAATGGAAGCAAAAAGTATAGTTTTAGAATATTTAGAAGCTAGATAAAATAAAATTGAATAAATGGTAATGGTTAGCCATACACATTATGATGATACAAAATATGTTGGCAATATTTAGTGTCAGAAAAGAAAACTCTATTAAACTATAAAAACTAATAAATCCAAGACGTTTAAATATTCATTTCATTCTCGCAATAAGTTAAAAAAATTTTAAGATATTTTTATGGTTTTAGATAGATAATTCGATATATATTAAGATTATGTTATAATTAAATGCAATAAATATTTAATAAACTTTAGATATTGTCTACAAATTTACAAGGATCCTATCGCTGAGTAAATCCGTTTAAAAAAATGTCTTTACTTTCCTCTTTATTTCATCTTTCCTGCACTTAAGGTTCATTGTTTTGTATATAAATTACAATAATAAAATAATATTTATTAACCACTGTTCTTAATTTCTGATTTGATTTCATGTAGCATTTTTTTTATTATATGTATTCGCTTTAAAGTATGCAATACAATTTTTTGCTATTTGTATAAATACTAAATTTCTATGCCACCAACAATAGTGAGAAAAATGTCAACAAAACTATTTTTTTCCCCCAACAAGACTTGGTTCGTTTTTGAAACAAACAAAAAATAACTACATATAAATGAAATAAACGAATAAAATAAATAAATTTGCGAATTATTTACAAACAACTGTATCAAAATTGTACAAAAGAATAGTGTGAAATTGTACGGGTGTTTGCAACTAAGTAGAAAATCAGCAAATAAAATGCACTTAAAGAAATTAATAAATAAAAAAATATATCGAGCAGCAACAGCAAACAAACCTTAAGTGATGAAGCCAAACTATTATAATTCAATGTAAACAAAAAAGCAAAATACATTGCAGCCAAACCGTTTTTTATTTTATTTCGCAATGGGATTTCGTGTAGACCTATAAAATATTGATAAATGGTGTAAATCATCATAATTTTATTGATTTTCATAGAAAACTGAAAATCCAAAAAAAATTTTCAATGTCATGGCTCTATACGATTATTCTCTATATAAATAAAAACAAATCAATAAAATATCCCTTATTAAAAGCCCATTTTAACCATAGTTTTGTAACTTTAAACAAATATTCTCCCAAGATCTTTTAAAATTACCTCTTTAAGCATTTTAGTTACAATATTTTACCCTTTATTATATATTAAATCTTTTTGAAATTAAATTATTTACATAAAACATTCAACAGTTTCTTTGGTTATTTCTTGTATTTAGGGGAACACATCAATCATATTTAAGACCATAAATAGTTACATAGTCCCCTTTTTCATTTAATTAGTTTCATGTTTAGGTATTAAATAGCAATTAAGAGTTGCACATTGAAAAGCTCTTTATGTGAAATATTATTAATTAATTTATAAGTATCTTAAGGCTCTTTAAATGGCTGGCAAATACTCACCCAAAAGGGGGGAAATGATTTTTAAGGCTTGCTACTTGGCTACTTGACACATAATAAAATTTAAACTTTAGTTTTCATTTAAAAGAAAATATGTATCTTTAAATATATTAGGGCCTCATTTTGTGAATTGAAGCGTAAGAAATTTGTATGAAAAATACTGGGAAAAAGTTTTGAAAATTTTATTTTTTCCCGTTTGTCGTTTTGTTTTATAAAATGAGGCCCCTAAAACAAACTAAATTTTTTATAATTTCGGAATAACTTATTAATATTAAGAATATAAAACTGAAAAAGCCCAAACTTAGCAATAAAATAAAAACGATCGATGTCATTTGTTCTAATCCGGTGAGCGGTCTGCTGATGAAATGTTGTATTGATCTTGGAAAATATATTCTCAATATTCTCTTTCTTAATGGAAACACTATTTTTTTATTTCTTCTAAAATTTGTTTCAGTGTTTTCATCAATGCCATAAAAACGTAATATATGTATGTATGTACATTTCTTTTAAAACTCGTTAGTTTTTATGTGCATAGTGATGGTATAAATATTAATAATTGTTACCAACTTTAGATTTTAGATTTTATGCAAACATTTTTATACATTTAAGATTATAATATGGCAAATAAATACTTGAATAGGGGAATACGGTTGGCAAGTAAGTACATACATATGTAGAGCATAACATTATTAATTATATTATTGTGGGGAAATCGTAATTTTATTCACAGAATCACAGTTAAAGTCATTTTGGAACTTTTTCGGGAAAAATGCAATTTTTGCCTATATGACATTATATTTTGTAGTGTTGCTTAGTTTTAATAAAACAAATAAGAATATAATCTATAGCAAAAATATATACTGGAGATTTCGCTAAAATTGGAATATGTTAACCCTTTATGTATATATCGGGGTCAAAAAACAAATTATTAAATATATTTGACACTTGCCATAAAAACTAACGAATAATAAAGTAAAGGATTTAAATGAAATGATCCACTGGGCGCCAAATTAAATAAATAAAAAGCATACACAATTTAATGGTAAATTTTATTCTGTTAAAAATTCCTATACAAAAGTTTATTCGTACAAAAATTACCATGAAATTGTATTCGGATATAAATTTCAATAGAAAATTTTATTCGGTTACATATTTATATAGACAATTTTATTCGGATACAAATTTCTATAAAAAATTTTATTCGAATACAAATTCAATATAGGAAATTTTATTCGGATAAAAATTTCAATAGAAAATTTTATTTGGATACAAAATTCTATAGAATGTTTTATTCGAATAAAAATTTCTATTGGATTTTTATGATAAATTTTATTCGGATAAAAATGTTTATAGAAAATTTTATTCGGATATAAATTTCAATAGAAAATTTTATTCGGTTACATATTTCTATAGACAATTTTATTCGGATACAAAATTCTATAAAAAATTTTATTCGGATACAAATGCAATACAAAATTTTATTCGGATACAAATTTCTCAACAAAATTCTATTCGGATACAAATTTTAATAGAAAATGTTATTCGGTTTCTCTAAAAAAAAATTATTCGGATACAAATTTCTATAAAAAACATTTTTCGGATACACATTTTTATGGTAAATTATATAAATTTTTATAAAAAATTTTATTCGGATACAAATTTCTATACAAAATTTTATTCAGCTAGAAAATTTTATACAAAATTTTATTCGGATACAAATTTCAATAGAAAATTTTATTCGGTTACAAATTTATATAGAAATTGTATTCGGATACAAAATTCTATAAAAAAAAAATTTATTCGGATACAAATTTCTATAAAAAATGTTATACAATTTTCAATAGAAAATTTTATTCGAATACAAAATTCTATAGAAAATTTTATTCGGATACAATTTCTATAGAAAACTTTATTCAAATTTCTATAGAAAATTTTATTTGGATACAAAATTCTATAGAATGTTTTATTCGAATAAAAATTTTTATACAAAATTTTATTTGTATTTTTTGATCAATTTTATTCGGATAAAAATGTTTATAGAAAATTTTATTCGGATATAAATTTCAATAGAAAATTTTATTCGATTACATATTTCACTAGACAATTTTATTCGGATACAAAATTCTATAAAAAATTTTATTCGGATACAAATTCAATAGAAAATTTTATTCGGATACAAATTTCTAAATAAAATTTTATTCGGATACTAATTTTAATAGAAAATGTTATTCGGTTACATATTTCTCTAAAAAAATTATTCGGATACAAATTTCTATAGAAAATTTTATTTGGATACACATTTTTATGGTAAATTATATTCGGATATAAATTTTATTCGGATACAAATATGTATGTATCTATAAAAAATTTTACTCGGACACAAATTTCTAATCAAAATTTTATTCAGATAGAAAATTATATACAAAATTTTATTCGGATACAAATTTTAATAGAAAATTTTATTCGGTTACAAATTTATATTTTATTCGGTTACAAATTTCTATAGAAAATTTTATTTGGATAGAAATTTGTATAGAAAATTTTAATTCGAATACAGATTTTCTGTTCGGATACAAATTTTAATAGAACATTTTAATTCGAATACAAGTTTCTATAATAATTTTATTCGATTAAAAATGTCTATAAACAAATTTTATTCGGTTACAAGTTACTACAGGGAATTTTTTACGGATACAATAAAAAATTTAATTCGGATAGAAATTTTTATAAAAAATTTTATTCGGCTACATATTTCTATAGAAAATTTTATTCGGGTACAAATTTTATTCGGATTTTAATCGGAAACATTAAAATTTTATTCGGATACAAAATTCTATAAATTTCTACACAAAATTTTATTTGGATTTTTATAATTTTTTTCTGATAAAAATTTTTATAGAAAATTTTATTCGAAAATTATTTCTATAGACAATTTTATTCGGATACAAATTCAATATAAAATTTATTCGGCTACAAATTTCTATAGAAAATTTTATTCGGATACAATTTTCTATAGAAAATTTTATTCGGCTACAAATTTCTATAGAAAATTTTATTCGGGTACAAATTTGAATAGAAAATTTTATTCAGATACAAACTTCTATTGAAAATTTTATGTTTTACAAAATTCTATAAAAAAATTTATTCGGATACAAATTCAATAGAAAATTTTATTCGGATACACATTTCTAAATAAAATTTTATTCGGATACAATTTTTAATAGAAAATGTTATTCGGTTACATATTTCTCTAAAAAAAAATATTCGGACACAAATTTATATAGAAAATTTTATTCGGATACACATTTTTATGGTAAATTATATTCGGATATAAATTTTTATAGAAAATTTAATCGGATACAAATATGTATCTAAAAAAAACTCGGACACAAATTTCTATACAAAATTTTATTCAGATAGAAAATTCTATACAAAATTTTATTCGGATACATATTTTTATACAAAAATCGGACTAATGATTCAATAAAAAATAACAATCTAAAGAACAATATCTAATTAAAAACTCCCGTAAATTTTTGGACATGGTTTCTATGATACAGGGAATAACATGACTGAACACAGACTTAATCGCCTTAAATTTGAATTAAAAATATATGAAAAAAATTATACAGTACCAAATGAAACATTAAACAAGGACACCTTTTCCTTCTTACCACAATGACTCTCAATGACAATGTATGTACCTACGTATTCGTACATACATATGTGGGTCACATTAAATAACATTCCACCTCTAAACAGATTAATAAAAGAATTGTTTGACATACTTTGTATTTATCTCTAAATTAATTAAAAATTCTTTCTTTCATTCTAAAGAAATGGAAAAATATAAATACATACATATTCTACTCTCGCTAATAACAAGTACAATGGAAAATTCCCCCACTTTCACATGCACATTTTCTCATATAAAATTATAAAAAATTTAAATTATACAACAAGAAATGCTTATTTGTGCAAACGAACACAAAAAAAATCTAAACCTCTAAAGCTTGAAATGTTGAAAAAAAATATATACAGAATAATTTTGAAATGAATTGCGAAAAATAAAATTAAAATTCACATGTGGTTGTTGCATTTTGCATCAAATTACAGAAATACCACGCAAATGACATCAACTGTGAGAGAAGGATGGATGACAACGAAAGAACGAAAAAAAAAATTGCAGAAAAAATCAAATTTCAATAAATTGAATGAATAAATGTGTGGGTGGGTGATGTGGTGTGTAGTGCAAGTGCATGCAAAAATGTCTACCCGTAGAAGTAACCGGGTAAAAAAAAATACGTAAATTTTACTACAACGGAAGCGGAAACATTAAATAGCACAAATAACAACAGTAAGATGGATGGATAAATGAATGGTTAGATAGATGTGTGGGTGATGTGTGTGTCTCTCTCTCTAAAATTTTACATGTGTCTGTTGAAAAAAGATTTACATTTTTGTATCGTCGTTTGCCATACAACATACATAGTTGTAAGAAAAAAAATCCTAAATGTATTACGAGAATATTTTTGAAAATGCGATATTAATTTTCAATCGAAAATCAAATCAACTAAAATGACAACGATACTACAGCTACAGAATTGTACATACACGGATATCTACGACTACATTCCATTCGATTGATAGATAAATTATTTTGAATTTAAGAAAGTGAAAAAATATTGTGAGCTATACGAATTAAACTTAAAAATGCCCTACCGGAAAATATTCACACATATACAGAAAAAAATGTGATGGAAATAATTTTTTATGATTTTTATGTTAATACCAAAATGTCTTACATTACAATATGTCTTCCAAAATGTTATCCAGTAAGTGATGTTCATACATAGGAGCAATAAATTGTTGTTTCAGCAGGGTTTCAAACTGTGTTAAATTTTCTATCGAATAAAATTTCCAATAAATAATTTTTATTTGGTTAAAATATTCAATAATTTTTTTTTTTTTATTGTAAAAATTTTTAATATAATTTTTTATTTCGCTTAAATTTTCTATAAAAATTTGTATTCGAATATATTTTTTTAGAGACATTTTTGAATCAATTTAATTTTCAAAATAAAAGTTTTAGAAAATTATATCCTAATAAAATTATCTTTAGAAATTTAATACCGAATAAAATTTTCGATTAGAAAATGTTGTATAGTAATTATTCATTCTATTAAAAAGTTCAATATAAAAATTTATTCGAATAAAAATGTATATGGAAATTTGTATCTGAACAAAATTGTTAATATAAATTTGTATACGAATAGAAATCGATGAAATGTGTATCGGAATAAAATTTCCCATAAAAATATTACATTCTATTAAAATATTCAATAGAAAAATTGTATTCGATTAAAATTTTGAATTGACATTTCATAATTCTATTAAAATTTTCAAAAGAAATTTTTTATTCGATAAAGTTGTATCCGAATAAAACTTTCTTGGAAATCTTTAACCGATAGAAATTTGTATCCGATTAAAATTTTCGATACAAATTTGTATTCGGATGAAATATTCTATAGAAATTTGTATTCGGATAATAACAAATTTGTATTCGAATAAACTTTTCTATAGAAATTTATATTCGAATAAAATTTTCTATAGAAATGTTTTATCCGAATAAAATTTTATATTGAAATTTGTATCCGAATAAAATTTTCAATACAAATTTGTATCCATCAAGATTTTCTATAAAAATTTGTAGCCAAATAAAATTTTCTATAGAAATTGTTTTCCTAATAAAATTTTCTACAGAAATGTGTATCCGAATAAAATTTTCTATAGAAATTTACATTAGAATAATATTTTCTATCAAAATTTGTATCCGAATAAAATTGCCTATAAAAATTTACATCCAAATAAAATTAGCTATAGAAAATTGTATCCGAATAATATTTTCTATAGAAATTTGTATCCGAATAATATTTTCTATAGAAAGGTCTATCCGAATAATATTTTCTATAGAAAGGTCTATCCGAATAAAATTTTCAATATAAATTTGTATCCGAATAAAATTTTTTATAGAAATTTGTATTCGAATAAAATTTTATATACAAATTTGTATCCGAATAAAATTTTCTATACAAATTTGTATTCGAATAAAATTTTCTATAGAAATTTGTATCCAAATAAAATTTTCTATAGAAATTTACATCCGAATAAAATTTTCTATTAAAATTTGTATCCGAATAAAATTTTCTATAATAATTTACATCCGAATAAAATTTTCTATAAAAATTTACATCCGAATAAAATTTTCTATAAAAATTTACATCCGAATAAAATTTTCTAGAAATTTGTATCCAAATAAAATTTTCTATAGAAATTTACATCCGAATAAAATTTTCTATAAAAATTTGTATCCGAATAAAATTTTATATAAAAATTTACATCAGAATAAAATTTTCTATAAAAATTTACATCCGAATAAAATTTTCTATAAAAATTTACATCCGAATAAAATTTTCTATAAAAATTTACATCCGAATAAAATTTTCTATAAAAATTTACATCCGAATAAAATTTTCTATAAAAATTTACATCCGAATAAAATTTTCTATAAAAATTTATATCCGAATAAAATTTTCTATAAAAATTTACATCCGAATAAAATTTTCTATAAAAATTTACATCCGAATAAAATTTGCTATAGAAATATGTATCCAAATAATATTTTCTATAGAAATTTGTATCCGAATAAAATTTGCTATAGAAATATGTATCCAAATAATATTTTCTATAGAAATTT
This sequence comes from Calliphora vicina, assembly GCF_958450345.1. Classification (NCBI taxonomy): domain Eukaryota; kingdom Metazoa; phylum Arthropoda; class Insecta; order Diptera; family Calliphoridae; genus Calliphora; species Calliphora vicina. Next base: position 28,400,248 of record NC_088781.1, read on the forward strand.
GTATCCGAATAAAATTTTCTATATAAATTTGTATCCGAATAAAATTTTCTATATAAATTTGTATCCGAATAAAATTTTCTATAGAAATTTGTATCCGAATAAAATTTTCTATAGAAATTTGTATCCGAATAAAATTTTCTATAGAAATTTGTATCCGAATAAAATTTTCTATAGAAATTTGTATCCGAATAAAATTTTCTATAGAAATTTGTATCCGAATAAAATTGTCCATAGAAATTTGTATCCGAATAAAATTGTCCATAGAAATTTGTATCCGAATAAAATTGTCCATAGAAATTTGTATCCGAATAAAATTTTCTATAGAAATTTGTATTCGAATAAAACTTTCTATTGAAATATCTATTCGGATAATAACAAATTTGTATTCGAATAAATTTTTCTATAGAAATTTGTATCCGAATAAAATTTTCTATAGAAATTTGTATCCGACCAAGATTTTCTATCAAAATTTGTATTTCCCATAGAAATTTGTATCCGAATAAAATTTCCTATACAAATTTGTATCCGGATAAGATTTTCTATCAAAATATGTATCCTAATAAAAATTTCATAAGAAATTTTTATCCGAATAAAATTTATTTATAGAAATTTGTATCTAATAAAATTTTGTATAGCAATTTGTAAAACATTCTATAAAAATTTGTATACGTATAAAATTTTCAATTGCATCCGAATAAAATTTTCTATAGAAATTTGTATCCGAATTAAATTTTCTATAGAAATTTCTATCCGAATAATAACAAATTTGTATTCGAATAAAATTTTCTATAGACATTTGTATCCGACCAAGTTATTCTATGAAAATTTGTATCCGAATAAATTTTCTATAGAAATTTGTATCTGAATAAAATTTTCTATACAAAATTAATCGGAAGAAAGTGTTGGACCTCGTTTATCATTTGTATGTGATTTTTTCTCACTTGTTTAGGCGGTAAAAGTCAATGGTTTCTTTATAGCAAACACGTTATTATAAATAAGATAGCGAGGTCACATCATAGAATTAACATAGATCAAACTAAAAATATTCTTATGTTACAAACTTAATAACAAATATGCAATGCTGACAAACTTTTATTCGCTGCACTATTTATATTTTTCTTATTCGCAATAAAAAATACATGCATGCATGCAAGTATTTGCATGTTAAATGGGAACTATGACAATCAACCCACCACAAGTCTAAGCCATAAAAAAAGTCTAGGGGTTTTCGTAATGTCAGCAGCAGCAGCATTCAAACGTAATGGCAAGCATGTGCATGTTGGCAACAACATGTCTCTTCTGTTCGTCGTATTAACAGTAGTAACACTGTGCATTCCCAGCGCTTCTATTCCCTCATACTCATACATACACATATGTAACCATTGTGCATCGATTTCAAATCGAATCATCATCAGCATCTGATGAAATACTTTTTTTTTTTTGGTTGTTAAATCATTCCCCTGCCTTTCAACATAGTTTTAGCATAGAGAACAGAAAATTTCATAGATAAGCTGGTATCGTAGCTAAAGCTGTAATTTGTACACTCAGATATAGATACAAGCACACAAAGATGCGTGCATTTTATACATTCAGTACTTGTGTCGCCCATTATAATTGTGAATATAGGAGTGAGAGTGTGTGTGAGTGAGTGTTGTGGATATGTGCCCCCTGCCAGCTGCCAGTTTGTCATGATAAATTGACAGTCGGGTGAAATGGATCAAACAAATTGTCAATAATTTTTTTTATTTTTTTTGTAAATTTTTTTTTTTTGCGTGTCAGCAATTTTTAGCAAAATGTTGTCGATGTAAATTTTTGCTGTTGCCTTTTAACATTTTCAATAAATGTATTGTATTGTGCCATACATACAAACAAATAGATACAAATTCTCAAAAAACACACACAGATACATTTATACTTGCTTTCATACGCACGTATACATATTCATTTAATGTACATTCATAGATTCTCACATACATACATATTCGCATAATGTTGCAAATTCACGCATACATTCAAATTTACAAATTTGATATGCTACTCGTAGTCGCGTATGTATTATTGAAGCTTTACTGCTTCCAGTTTGTGTTACTGGCATTGTGGCAAATACATACATACGTATTTTACTTTAGCAAATCTATACAATTTTATTTTCCTTCAGTTTCCATCTATGGTTACTATTTATGTATGAATATACAGTGATTGGCAATACAATGGAAACTTTTACAAATATTTAAATAATACATCAAAATCCTAAAAAAAATTCTTATGAAATTTATAGTATATTTTTTAAGCCCGATAGAACTTACGAAGGGCTTAACTGTCAAACGAACTCTCATACTGCTTACTTTTTGACATTTATGATCAGTATACCCTGCAAATCATCATGAATAGATGGACGCTTAAACAAGCAAACAAATTATCCAAATTTACTTTGAAAATCATTCATCGCGCAACTTAAAGACGACTCGTGATTTTTATTGCGCACTTAATCGCCAGTCTGAGAATGCCATCCGTCGAACCACATACTTTATAAATAAAGAGAACATCGCCGCAGTAAACGAAAATGTGCCAGAAGATCTAAATTTATCGATTTGTCGTCGGTCGCAGGAATTGGGCCTCTCTCCGTCCAGCACGTGAACAATTTTTCGCAAAGACCTTGGTGTAGAGTCGTCTTGATTCCGAAAGGAAGCAAGGCAACTCACACCAAACCAAAGGATTGTAGACCGATTAGTCTTGCATCCTTTCTGCTGAAAAACCTAGAAAGGGTGATTGATGTACATTTGAGAATGACTATTCCGACGGAACTCATCCTTAAATCCCAACATGCCTATACCAAGGGTAGATCTATGGTAACAGCTTTACATTCGCTAGTTGGTTCCATTCACATAAATAGTATTCATTTTTTGCCTACCTTGATATAGAAGGTGATTTTAAAATGTCATTTCCGATGCTATCCTATTTGGGATGGATGGACTTGGGATTGATCTATTTATACGCCGAATAGTCGAAAAGATACTCGGTCATATGTGCTACGTTAGGTGGCATTAGTGTCACGAAAGTGGCTAATCGTGAAACCCCGCAGGGAGGTATACTATCACCACTTCGCAAAACCATTTTTTGATATGCATTTCCATATTATAATCCCGAAGAGGGATATATGGCTGCGCGGACTGTACCTCCTGACGACACTGGCGTCTCTAAAAGGGGTATTAGCGTAGGTGGACGTTTCTTTATTGAGAACTATGAGGCATAATCCTACTTCAGACCACATAACTTCTGTACTGCTCTTCAGATGGAAATTACTGCCATAAAACTTGAATCCAATTGGCTGAGGTATTATCGAAAATCTGGAGATATATGTAAGTATATTTACTGATAGCAAGGCTGCTGTTAACGGAATAGCGGGCATCTTCATCTCATCTAGGTTAACCGAGGAATGCCGGATATCCCTAAATGAGATAGCGAGATATTCTAGGATAACGCTTATTTCGGTATCTGGTCACGATGGAAATCAGGGTAATTGTATAGCTGACGAATTGACCAAAAGGGGTGCGATGATGGATGAGGAGGCGATTGATCCCTTTTCTGGTATTTCCCTTACAAAATGTAAGATGGTTGTGCAGCAGAGACTATATGAAATTGCACAGAACAGTTGGACTAATGAACCCACCTGTGTTATCGGGAGGTCGACTTGGCCCGTATAGCATGCCGGCAGGACGAATCTACTTATGGAATTCCGTCGTCAGGAAATGAGGCTAATTGTTTGTTTTATTACTGGACACTGTGTAGTTGGAGCACATGCTGGAGGAGTGGGCCTACGGTACAACGATTAATGTAGAAGCTGTCGAAACGAAGAAAAGGATGACACTGTGTCCCACCTATTCTGCCAATGCCCAGCTTTGGCAAACTTGAGGGAACATATCCTTAGAACCACATTGCTATCGTGTTTAGAAGAGCTATCAAGGATTCTAAGACGTGTACACTCCTTCATCAGAGAAACAGGTTGGTTCGCAATGGAAACAAAGGACGTATTATAAATATTCTGCTGTTTACTTTTTGGGTATCACAATGGGATCAGTTTTGAATGGACCCAAGTTAGCTGCTTGACGATGGAACCTAACCTAGGCCTACACCGGTATAAGAACCATCATATGCGTCTTTCTTTCGCCGATTGGGCTCTAGAGCAGTTGAAAATTGATCCGATGTGTTATGTGTTCAGTGATGAGGCCGTCATAAGAATGACATTGATCCGGAGATCTGGTTTCAAAAGGATGGCGCTATGTGCCATACGGCGACAGCAATAATTGATTTATGAAATCAAAATTTAGTGCTAACTTGATTTCGAGAAATGGAACTGTCAATTGGCCTCCAAAGTTGTGTGTTTTGACATCTCTCGATTATTTTCTATGGCGCCATGTGAAGTCACAGGTTTATGCTGATAAATTGGCGTCTTGGAGACCAACATTGTTCGTGTTATTCGTGACAAACGGACAGCAATGTGGCCCAAAATTGGACTTTAAGAATGTGCTTCATCAAGAACAGCCGCAGTGACCTTATGCCTGAAACATTTTCAAATGTTAATGTATTGATACTTCGGAAAAAATAATTTTTTTTTTTAAAAAATTTCCTTTTTTTGTGATATTTTTACAATTTCAAGTTCTATTTGGCTTAAAAAATACCCTTATAATAGGTTATGTTTTTGAAAACTTAAATTACGAAATATAGTTTCCATTGTATTCTCACTCACTGTATTACTGAATTTGAATGTATATAATTTAACAATCTCTATATCGTTTTAAATGAATTTGAATGTTTATTACGATGCTAATAAATCGTATAGTTGTAAAAAATTCTCAATTCCTAAAAATTTTTTAACGAATTCTTAGAATATATTACAAAATCTAAAAATATTTAGACATACACCCTACGCTCAACATTAAAATTATAAATTAATTTAAATCCATCTAAATCACAGTTCTATCCACTCAAAAAATTAGTTTTTCATATAAAATTTTATTTAATTTTAAACAATTTTTAAAATTATTTACAGCAACTTTTACCTCCCTACTGTTCATAGATCATTGATAACAAATTTCATCACTTATTGAGGTTGTTTTAAACCATACAAACGGTTTGACGTTGTCATCATCAGTCATAATCATGATTTCTTTCCTATTTTTTATTTTTTTTTTTTTGTATTATCAAATTATTATTACATATTTTCCAAAGCATTGAAATGTTAAATGTCATGTTTCATAAATAATTTAAATAACTATTACTCGTATAAGTCTAAATAATAATAAAAAGTAATATCGAAAATATTCTTCAATGCTTAAGTAAATAAGCAAATAAAATAAGATTATAGGAAAATCATTATTGGCAACATTACTAAGTAATGAATCCATTTTGAAATATTGATATGCAAATCTCATTATACATGTATCAAATTATTATAAAAATAAAACCATATTATGATGGTTTTGACCATTTTATTGTGAGAATCATGTTATAATTACATAGGCTCTATATTATGATAACTTCTAAGAATCATATTATGTTCCTTATTGTGAAATATTTTACATGTTTGTCATGATAATAAAACCAATCAATTAATTATGTTTTTTCTTTGCGTGCAACAGAAATATTTTGATTGCTACGCTTTTTTTACTTTAATGTCAAGGGTGTACCAAAATTTACACAAGATTTAAATTAAATATAAAACACTTCTCTTACCAGAAAATACCAGTAGAAGGATCCATATCAAAACGGACAGAAAACTGATATTTGACAACTTTACAAAACATATTATGGTTCCAAAGGGTTAATCAAATCAATGACTTTTTCATCGGAAAACCACCAACTAAAATTCATTGTTGTAGGTGATCATTGTGGAAATAGAACATTCTACTTTTTTACGTTAGTTTATTCATGAGACTTCTAGAAGATGGCGCTCTGTATATAAATAGTAACAGCGAATTGTGAGTCAGTATAACGTGATTTTTATTGGGTGTATAACTTAAAAATGCGGGATTTTTTTTAATATTTAGTTTTAATTTTGAAGCATTTGTACAATATAAATTTATTCAAAGTATTGGCCATTGTTAGCAATAATATTTCCCATCTTTCTGGCAACATATGGATTTAGAGACAAAATAACTGCTCATCTTTTGAGGCCAAGAACGAATCAAGCCAATATCGGATACTCTGTTCTGAAGTGAAGCGTATCCCAGAGAGAGTTCTGCATCGATCGATACAAATAATAGTCGGACGTACCGGGCGAACGGTACGGTTCGTCCAATGCTCTCTTCAAACGAATCAGTATAATAGATAGGACCCTTTTGCTTTTACCAAATACAGAGAATTACTTCATCGCCATGGATACTTGGATTTGTTGTCGATTCGGCTGGTCTTCACATACGATCTCTTATGCTTTGGGTCTTCGTAATGGATCCAGTTTTCATCGCAAGTAATGATTCGGTGCAAAAATGATTTTTTTTTCTTTTTATACCTTTCACCTTCGTGAGAAGGGTATATATAAGTTTGTCATTCCGTTTGTAATTTCTACATTTTTCATTTCCGACCCTATAAAGTATATATATTCTGAATCCTTATATATAGCGGAGTCGATTAAGCCTTGTCCGTCTGTCTGTCTGTGGAAATCAATTTTCTGAAGACCCCAGATATCTTCGGGATCCAAATCTTCAATAAATCTGTCAGACATGCTTTCGATGCTATCAGCTAAATCGGTCCACAAATGGCTGAGATATGAGGATTGAAAAAAAAAAAAATTTTTTTTAAAAAAAAAAAATTTAAAATGACAAAAAACAACTGGAAAAAAAATTAAATTTTGTTTACCTAACAATATTTAAAATTTTGAAGTATAATTTGGTGACCCTATAAAGTATATATATTCTGGATCCTTATAGATAGCGGAGTCGATTAAGCCATGTCCATCTGTCTGTCTGTCTGTCTGTCTGTTGAAATCAATTTTCTGAAGACCCCAGAAATCTTCGGGTTCCAAATCTTCAATAATTCTGTCAGACATGCTTTCGAAAAGTTTCCTATTCAAAGTCAGCAAAATCGGTCCACAAATGCCTGAGATATGAGGAAAAAACCAGGACAACCTCCATTTTTGACCTATATCTGACCTTTGCAACGACGTAAGTTGAACCTACAATGGGTCAAAATCGGAAAAAATATGTTTTAACCCGATTTTTTTTTTTACCCAAAAAAAAATTAAAAAACAAAAAATTTTTTTAAAAATTTAAGAACAAAAATTTTTTTTTAAAATTTAAAAACAAAAAATTTTTTTATAAAATTTAAAAACAAAAAATTTTTTTGAAAAATAAAAAATTTTTCCAAAAAATTAAAAAAAATAAATTTACTTTACCTAAAAATATTTATAATTTGTATTTTAAAGTATAATTTGGTGAAGGGTATATAAGATTCGGCACAGCCTAATATAGCTCTCTTACTTTTTCAAATTAAAGATGTAAAGCATTCCCGCATATGACGCTATGTTGGTAAAAAGTTCGACATTTTCGAATGAAAAAAAAAAAACGTTGTTTACACTGTTATGTTCAATATCTAAGTGAGAATAAATTATAGATATGTACCCTTAAAAATGACATATAAGTTATTAAAATCAAAAACCGCGTTCAAAAGATACGCCAGCTATTGTAAATCTCGCATTTTTAAATCATACACCCAGCAATTTTTGATAATCTTAATGGAAAAACGTCGTTACTTTGTGACTCTAAATAAACATACGAGTATTGTTTTACACCATTTCCAATTGTATTTCAGAAGTTTCTAATTGTATTTCAGAAATTTCCAATTGAATTTCCGAAATTTCTAATTATATTTCAGAAAATTCCAATTCAATTTCAGAAATTTCCATTTATATTTCAGAAATTTCCATTTATATTTCAGAAATTTCCAATTATATTTCAGAAATTTCTAATTATATTTCAGAATTTTCTAATTATATTTCAGAATTTTCCATTTATATTTCAGAAATTTCTAATTGTATTTCAGAAATTTCCAATTGTATTTCAGAATTTTCCAATTGTATTTCAGAAATTTCCATTTGTATTTCAGAATTTTTATTTTATACTTAAAAAGTTTCCAATTGTATTTCAGAATTTTCCAATTGTATTTCAGAAATATCCATTTGTATTTCAGAAAATTCTAATAGCAATACCAATGGATATTTCTGAAATACAAATAGAAAATTCTGAAATACAATTGGAAAATTCTGAAATACAATTAGAAACATTTTAAATATAAATTAAAAATTCTGAAATACAAATGGAAATTTCTGAAATACAATTGGAAAATTCTGAAATACAATTAGAAAATTCTGAAATACAATTAGAAAGTTCTGAAATATAATTGGAATATTCTGAAATATAATTAGAAAATTCTGAAATATAATTAGAAATTTCTGAAATATAATTGGAAATTTCTGAAATATAAATGGAAATTTCTGAAATATAAATAGAAATTTCTGAAATTGAATTGGAATTTTCTGAAATATAATTAGAAATTTCTGAAATTCAATTGGAAATTTCTGAAATACAATTAGAAACTTCTGAAATACAATTGGAAATGGTGTAGTTTTCATATAGTTTTTTTTACTAAATAATTCTCACCACTTAGGTTTTTGACAACTGAGTTAGGTCTTTTACAGGAGAATTCTATGTGTATTCTCTATGTCTTCTACAATAGAGAAATACTCATAGAGCGGAAACTAGAAAAAAACTCAAACAAAAATTTTGCTCAAAATAATCTCACATGTTTTCACATAGTTTTATTTACTTAGGTATTTGACAACTGAGTTAGGTCTTTGACAGGAGAGTTTTCGATCTATATGTATTTATATATCGCTTCTACTTGCAGGCACAGGCATAGATAAATATACATAGAGCGGAAACTCTCCTGTCAAATACCTAACTCAGTTGTCAAATACCTAAGTAAATAAAATTATGTGAAATCAAAAACAACACTTATATGTGTGATTATTTTGAGTAAAATGTTTGTTTGAGTTTTTTTCTAGTTTCCGCTTTTGTTGTTTCTCTATGGGTACAGGCTTGTCAAGATTCGTCTCAATCTTGGCTTTTAAATTATGAAATAGCAATAAAATAAATTGTTAAGTTATATTTTCAAACAGATTTCATTGTCAATATGTGTATATTTAAATGTAAATAAGTCACATCCTTTTTTTGTTTTATCATAATTCCATTTCATTTTTATTTACACAATTAAATACGTATGAATATTTTTTAATCCCAGGAGTGAATTAACTGTTTTTTGTTTGTAACATTTACTGAACTTTTAAAATATAGAGGGATTTTCTGATAGCGATTAATAAATGGCTCATTAAGGGCGAATTCATGCAATAAACAATTGACTTATATCAAGTACATTCATACATATGTTTAAGGCACTTAGGGGCAATTATTTAAAAAATTCCATAAAAAAGGTAGAATAATATGATTTATGAAAATATCAAAAGTTACAGCACTTACCTGAAATTTTGATATAAATAAGTAAGCAGGCAACTGGAAAAATAAAATAGAGAAGATTAATAATTTTAATGTATTTGCTTAAATTCAGTACGTAATTTTTTTTTAATATTTGACTTATTTTAGTTGTAATTTAATTCAAATGACATACGCCTGCCTGTGTAAATATTTGTATTTGAAGTCAAGCTGTTTTTTTCCATCTTTCTGCTGTTAATAGTTATTTGTACAATTAACACAGAAGTAATGGAAAAAATACAATGAAAACATAGATAAAGTTACAGGGAAATTTATGATTTTATATGATGCGTAAATGTGCAATATTGTAGGATTTTTTTGTGGACAAAGCATTTTATAGAGCTATTACTTTATATAATTTATTTATGTAAATATTTAAAGTATAAACGAATTTGATTTGAGCTGCTACATAAAAAAAATTTCATAATTTTTAAAGAAATGATTTAAAAGCAGTCGTCGGCACTCATAGCCACCAGGGGCCAACTATGATTGGTTATTTACATATAAAAAACACGAATGTCAACGAAGTTTATTGAACTTGCTGTGGAGAAAGTCGGTACGAGTAACCAACTATATTGTGCCTCATCAAAGATATCATGGCGAACTTGTGTGGTAGCACTGGTGTAAGGAAGAACTGTACAGACAAGGAACTCTATAGAGAGGTTTATACGGAAATGAGTAGACAGATGAGCAGACTAAAGAAGGATACACATTTAATATCTCCTTAAAAAACAGCAGTGCACAGTGGTTTCCCTTATATGAACAAGCGGTCAATAATCAATATCTTCAAAACTAAAAAAGGTAGGGTCTTCAAAATTTATCACCTCATAGCATGCCCGAAAAACTTAAAGTCCGCAAATTTTTTAGAAAAAATATTAACAACTTTGATTTTTCAAGGGTTAATTGGCTTTTAGATTTGTTTTATGAATTTTTGAAATAAAATATTTCAGTATGAAAATTCGTTTGTTTTAAACAATTTTAGTTAATTTTTATTCCATTTTAATTCATTTGAATTATACACTGAAAAAAAAACTAAATTAAAAAGTTATACAAAGTTATATGCGAGATATTTTTCGGGTATGTTGCAATCTAAACTGTTTTATATGCTTATTTTTCGCTTCAGCATCTTCCTCCGACAATTCACCTATTGACACTACTACATGCTTGCTTACCTCAGCTCCATGGATCAGATTTTTATGTACCGATGCAAAAATAAGACGGCGCACAGAGGGATTTTAGTGTCAAAAAGTCAATTTTTCAAACACTTAATTTCAACAATCAAATGATGCAGTTTTGTAGAGAAATGTTTAAAGATGAAATGTACACTTATAGTTTTAAGAAAAAATTTATTTTATTTTTAAAAAAGTCCACGCTAGTAAAGTCCTTGCAAGGGTGTTAAGCAAAAATTTACTTATATTTTCACGCAATTCAGTGGTTTATATACCATTTACCTTTAACATATTTGAAAAATATAACATTTCCACATCAATAAAAAAAAAATTATGGGGATACCATAACAGTTAAGAAGATATGCCCAAATCTATAAGTCTAATAATTATTGTATTTTTGATTTTCCATGGAGAAAAAAAATGTAGCCCCACTTTCCCCCAAGCTCTTTTTTTAATAAAATGAAAGGTGGGAGTGTCTTGTTTCGACACTTTTTGTCGAATAATAAACGAAATATCCAAAAAATTCTAATCTATGAATGAGTTTCATGGGCGGTGGGCGTGACCGATTTTATTGAAACTCAGCATGAGTTCCTTTTTGGTTTCAGTAAATGTATGTACCAAATTTCTAGACTTTTGCTTGGATATAAACAATTTTATGCGAAAAAATCAATTTGGATTGTATGGGCAGTGGGCGTTGGGCGTGGACGATTTTGATAAAATTTCATTTTTTTCTTAACTTAGTCCATATAATTCTCTGTGCCAAATATCAGCGCTCTACGACCACAGCTTATAATTTTTGCAAAAAAAATGTATGAAGCCATCCCTCTGTGGGGTGAGTTAGTATATTAAAGATTACAAGCCCATCCGCAAATTTCCGCAACTAACTTCAGCACTTTTATTATCTTAAGAATCTGATAAATACAATGAAAAAAACCCTACGGGGGAATATTGGGGGAACACATCTAAAACTTTAAGTAAACATAATGAAGTTATACAAAAAAGTAACAAATATATAGGTTAACTAAAACATTAATTTCACAAGAATTACAACACAAGTTAGTTTTATTATTTTCTAAAGATAAAATAAATACCTTTAACTTCAAAATTCATTGAAAATAATTTAATTTTGTAGACTACAGCAATTGCAAGACCGTTTTGAAGTGCACGTTTGCAAATCCAGCGTTCAGCTGCGCTTTGCAAATGAATATTTGCTCATGCTTTTAATTTTATTTTTAAAAAGTCCCGTTAGATTTCCAGCAAAAACCGGTTTGCCATTTAAAAGATTGGATATCTAAGAGACAATTTTTATGCATTTTGTCTAAATATTTTGTCATCGTTTTATTTATTTTTGGCCTATGGGCGGATCCACTGTGCAGTGGTTAGATTTTGAAAATTTCAAAATTTTGGTGCAGCTATTTAGAAAATGGATGCCCAAATAAAACCCTTTTTACAATATTTCACAAACTCATTAACGCACTTTATACACTTGCCAATTTATTTATAAAATAATTTAACAAAATACGAATATGTTTTATATATTTTTGTTCATATGCATGAGGGCAAGTTTCTGTGTATATTTACATTCACATATTTATGCCACTAAAACAAACACGCCAAAAAGTAATAAGTGCAAACTGTATGGTTTGTATGCCAGACTTAATACATTTAAAAACGCGTCTGTAAGTGAGGATCTGTGTATTGTGTAATTAACAAATGACACGCCCTTTTTAAAAATACCAGCCTGAAAAGGCGTCATGCTCATACAAATACAGGCTTACCATATAAAAAACGGCAAACAAAGTAATACACAGACACAAATGCCTTCGTAAAACATTTATAAACAATAGCTTTGTTCCAATACATTTCTAGTAAAACTTATAAAGAAATATAAAAAATATTCTTAAAAATATAAAAAGTAAGCGAACGAAATCCAAGACAATTTTGTCATCTTATATATAAAAAGAAATGTACATTTTGATGTCACCACTAACTGCGAAAATGGGTCGACCGATTTCAACCAAAATTTCAGGGTACGTTGGGGATTGTCTGTAGATGGTTTATGTGAAGTTTTCACGAAATCGGCATAGTAGTTCCGGAGATATGGCATTCCTCTGTACGAGTGTTAGTAACTGAACTCCTCCGTAACGGCTGAGCCGATTTCGATGAAATTTTTTGTTTGAGTGTGTCCCTGGATGGTTTAGATTCACAATTTACCTATATAGGTACAATGGGCGTGGCACCTCCCATACAAAATACAAATTTATTATTGCATATCTGGAGTACTATTATAGTGGCAGTCTTCAAACTTTGTATGAGCTATGGCAGAACAACGTTTGCCGGGACAGCTAGTTATTTATAAAAGTAAAAAACAAATTGTATTTATTTTTTTCAAAAAAAAAAAAATAGGAAATTTTTTTTAATTAAAAATTAGTAAAAAAGAAATATATTTTCTTTCGAAATGCCTGCCTGATTTTACTATTTTGTGTGTACAAAAACTGATATTTTAAAGAACTATACCATTTTTAATTGAAATTGAGAACATTATACCATAGATAAATAGACATAGATCGGAAACACAAAGGCCTAATTCTGTTGTCAAAAACCTAAGTGGTGGATTCTCCTGTCAAAGACCTAACTCAGTTGTACAAAAACCTAAGTGGTGAGAATGTATTAGTAAATGTGAAAACAAAAACAACACTCATACATATGTGTAACTTTTTTGATTGAGTTTATTTCTAGTTTCCGTTCTATGTGTATTTCTCTATGCAGTATACATTAAACTGAAAAAACTCTCCTGCCAAAGACCTAACTCAGTTGTTAAAAACCAAAGTGGTGAAAATGTGTTACTCTGGAAAATGAATTCTTCACATTTATTTGTAAGTTATCTAACAAAACTCAATTTAAATCCTCTTCAAACAAAATTGATTTTATCTCAGATGAGGAGCTCGAACAAAATGAAAATATTTCGATTGCTCAAAGGCTAAAAGATATTATTAATAAATGTAAAAAACCCAAATAACAATAACGAAACCAAGTTATAATGTAGATTTGCAACTTGCAAAAGAAATAGATCACTTTATTTCTGAAGGAACAAGAGGAAAATACTTGCAGATTTGTTATAAGTATTTGCAAACGGTTTTGCCAATATGAAAGATGATTTTCGGCAGCAGCATATGTCGGAAACAAAATTCGTTCCAGAAAGGCTGACGAAACCATAGATGCAATAGTATGCTTTTTAGTGTCTAATAAAAATTAATTGCTAAATAAAAAATTTACTTTCAATTGTAAAGACATAATTATGTACGTTTCTTTCTTATAATTTTCGGGATTTTAGATTTCCCGAAAATCCCGAAAACCCGGTTCGGGATTTCGGGATTCTTTACCAAATCCCGATCCCCGGGATTTTCAAAAATCAGTCCCGATTAGCATCTCTACATACAATACAATTTGTCATTGTTGGAATAGCAGGTGTATTTTTAAATATTTTTTGAAAAATGTACTTCTTTGAAACTTTGAAGTCCTTAAAAAATGACACAGGATCACGAAATGAAAAACTGAAAACGCAGTTTTTCTCCATTTAATTTATTGTTTCAGGCGTATATCATCCGGTTCGTGTCTAATAATGAGTGTCGTACGGTGTATTATGGATCGTTATAAATAGCGAAGTCTATATGGCAATGTCCGTCTGTATGTTAAAATCAACTTTCCGTAGCCCCAAATAACTTACAAACATGATTGATACATCAATATACCGGGAATTCTCCCGGCTCGGTTGCTATTTAAAAAATTGTGGACCTCAATTTGGAACTACAATGGGTCCAAATCGAAAAAAAAATGTTTTAAACCGAACTTTTTTTGTACCAAAAATTTTTTTTCACTAATAAATTAAAACAAAAAAATAAAAAAAAAATTAAAAAAAAAATTTTAAAATTTTGTAAAAATATTTAAAATTTGTATTTTTTTTGGTGAAGAGATTCGGCACAGCCGAATATAGCTTTCTTATTTGTTTTTAATTTCACATCGTTTTTTTACTACTACATTTCTCACCACATTGGTTTTTGAAATCTGAGTTAGGTTTATGACAGCAGAGTTTTCAATTTATCTATGCTTGTGAATTTCAATTTTAAATTGAGAAAATTCCAAATAAAATTCAGAATTTCTTTTTAAAATTGCAAAAAAAATCCAATCATATTGAGATTTTCAATTTGAAATTGGGAAAATACCAATTGAAATAAGAAAAAAAATTTTAAATTAAGAAATTTTTATTATCATTTGCAATTTTCTCAATTTAAAATTGAAATTCTTAATTTAATTTAGAATTATCTCAATTTCAATTTGAAATTCTAAAATTTATTTGGAATTTTCTCAATTTAAATTTTAAATTCTCAATTTTATTTGGAATTTTCTCAATATAGAATTGAAATTCTAAATTTAGTTTAGAATTTTCTCAATTTAAATTCTCTATTTTATTTGGAATTTTGCCAATTTTAATATTAAATTCTCAATTTCATTTAGAATTTTCTCAATTTAGAATTGAAATTTTTAATTTTTATTTGCAATTTTCTCAATTTAAAATTGAAATTCTCTATTTTATTTGGAATTTTCCCAATTTCAATTTTAAATTGTCAATTTTATTTGGAATTTTCTAAATTTTAGATTCTCATTTTCATATGGAATCCATTTCAATGAAAAATTTTGAAGTAGAAACATTAAAACTATCAAAAAATTGTGTGTAAACGAACACAGTTAATGTAAGTAAAATGCGTAAATATGTAAATATGTAAATATATTTACATTAAGTATTTGTTGTATGTATTTAAGTAATGAAAAAACACACATGAGAACACCCGACCATAAAATACCAAACAAATAATTTTAATTTTAAGGACAAATAACAACCAAACTAGTTAAAAATCTTAATAAAATCTATAATTTTTAATAAAGTCTAGCAATATCAATGACATTTAGTATTAAATATTTAGTATTAAGTAAATATTTCTTGCCTTATTTTACTATTTTAATAACTCACTCGAGCGTTAAATTTTCTTTTAAAAAAAATTGAACTGATCTTTAACCTTTTAGCTGATTAAAAAAAAGTGGAAATTAAAAAAAGAAATACAAATAAATAAATGGTTATTATTTCATTAAAATACGGCAATTTCAACAACAGCAAAAACAAACACAATGGCAAGACAACTACAAAAAACTATAACAACAAATGTGGAAAATGAAATAAAAATAAATTGCAATTCCGAGATTAAAATTAAAATTTAAAATAAACATTAATACACTCATACTCAAACATACACAAATTACGCCCACTAGTTTGCATTTGTTTGTCAGTGTGTCTGCAAACAACAAAATATATTAAATATTTAATTGAATGAATATAAATTTAAATTTTTTTAAATTCTATTTAAATAAACCGAGTTTTATACAGTGCCTTATAAACATATTTTTTAATATACTTTAGTAATTAACGATATAAAGATAGTTTTTGTATTTTTAAATTTTTTTATTCATATTTTTATTACTCATACGCCAGGGAGTTTCTGTTTGACTTGTTTAATAAGCAATTACGAATACAATCGATCATTTATTTTATTAAATTATTGTTTAAGCAAATTACTAAATATTTATTGCCTGTTTCACTAGTCGTACTAATTGAAAGTTATTAAATACATTCATAATTAAAATAATTTTCTGTTTTAGTACGAACATTTTCATTCTTATTTTATATTGAAAACAAAAATTAAATTTTGTTGATGTTTTCAATATAAAATAAGAATGAAAGTGTTCGTACTAAAACAGGAAGTTATTTTCATTATGATTGTATTGGTCCGACTACGGGCAATTAGAAAATTAACTTCCTTTCTTAAAAATAGCTAATATTTAATGAATATTTCAGCACTTATAGAACTGAAATTTAATAACAAATGCAAATGTGCCAGATCTAAAACTTTAACTAGTCTTTAAATATCATTTGGACATTCTTTGCATCATTCCCTTCTACATGCTTAACTTATTACAATTTCTGTCCAGAATGTTGTTAAAATTAAACAGTCTCGAACGCAAAGTATTTTAGAAACATATTTTGGAAATAATTCGTTATCTCGTAAACGGTTAGAGATATCTTAATTAAATTTAAAACAGCCAGAGTTTATGTAAATATTGCTAAGTCGATTTGTACATATATGGACTTTTAGTTGGAATGGGGGCTACTGAGCGGCCCCTAAAGGTGGTCACCTATTTGTATCTACTTTTTTTGTTTTTGATGTGACATACATTGATTTCGAAAATTTGTTAAAAATATCAGTGATATTTTTGATAAAATTTTAAATAAAATAGAAAAATTGTTTAATGCAGTATAAAATATTTAATGTATCCCTTTTCATAAATTTTACAATAGACACAAAAATGGTTCTGAGGGCAAATTCTCGTAATCGTAATCGAAATAAATTTGGAACGCTTATTAGTGTTCGAGTAAAAACTCGTTTGTTGTGGAGCACAATAATTATTATTCTCTACACATTTTATTCGATATCGTTTAAGAGAATCCCAAAAATAAAAACAGGCACGTACGAATAAATATTCGATAGTGTTCGACTGCGGTTCGACCCCCTGAAATCCTTGGTTTTAAATAGTTTTGCAACCAATCAATGCAGTTCTATTGCTTATTTGGTAGGATTTATAATGGTAATTTAGAAGTAATGCTTGTTTTTGGTTTAGTGGGTACATTTTCTTATAACATTTTTTTTTTATATTTTTAACGTTTTAAACATAGAGAATACACATGGAGCGGAAACTCTCCTGTTAAAAACCTAACTCAGTTGTCACGTAACCTATGTGGTGAGAATGTATTAGTAAAAAAACTATGTGGAAACAAAAGCAACACTCGTACGTGTGATTATTTTGAGTAATTTTTTTGTTTGAGTTTTATTTTAGTTTCCTCTCTACGTTGTCTATGGTTTAAGCGGAAACTCTCCTGTCAAAACAAAACAACACTCGTATGTGTGATTATTTTAAGTAATATTTTCTACTAATAGTTTTTTCTAATAATACATTCTCATCACTTAGGTTTTTGACAACTGAGTTAGGTCTTTGACAGGAGAGTTTCCGCTCTATGTCTATTCTCTATAGTTTTAACTCTATTGTCACTAAAGTTGCTCTCAAAAGGAGATGGATAACATTTTTTGATATCAGTAAGCGAGATGATAATAAATTTCAAAATGATCCAATATTTCCTTCAACAATATATGGTTTATGTTTTATGATTGAAATTAATGAATAAACCAATAATTAACACAAGTCTGACGCTATTATATATTTAATAACGTAGTTACAATCAATTCGGGACGAGGTGGACACTGCACGACACAGGAATTAGTCATTGGGGAATATTCCATAGGACGCATTATTTATATTGGCTGATCTTTATACTCAAAACTGGTAAGGCATTCGAAGCCAAAGGATTTTATACCTATCAGCCTGTAGTCTGTTTCGTTAAATACTCTTGAGCGACTGATAGATCTTCATCTTAGAAGCAATATAGATAGCAACGCTCAGCACGCCTATCTCAAGGGAAAGCCTGTGGAGAGTGTACTGCATGAGGTTGTGGATTGCAATGAGCATGTCTTAGAGCATAGGGATTATACTTTAACTGCGTTTTTTGATATAGAGAGAGACTTTAATAACATTATAATCGAGGCAATAAGAGAGTCGATAGTTGAACTCGGGGTTAAGGACTTTCTGGTGAGTTGGATAGTTTCGATGCTTGGTAGCAGGATTATCAACTCTAGCAATTCCCAGGATGGACTATTGTTTCGCCTGTTATAGTTACTAGCGGCGAACTCTATTCTCAAGATATTTGAATCTAAGAGTAGGAAGATAGTTGTGATTCTGATGAAGGAAAGGTTTCTTTCGGAAATCAGCGAAATCATGCAGGCGGCTCAATGCGATCTCTCAACCTGGACCAAGGCAAAGGGGCTGGGTGTAAACCCAACGAAAATAGAGTTAGTACTCTTTATCAGGAAATATGGGAGTTTTAAATTGCCGGAAAATCCCGGTCCACACTGCTAAACATTTGCTGCAAAACATTTTTAAATTCTCTTTTGAAACTGCATTCGTGTCGACACAATGATGTTTTTGCTTTTCAGTTTTTGACATTTCTGTACAGAACTCAACAAAAACTTCATGTACATGAAACAGAGTACCCTTTTCCATTCCCTCTTCCCCTTTCATCAACAAACTCAAATGTTTTGCTGAAAATGTTTCACAGTCTGAATAAGTACAAATAGACGGCGTTGGGCTTACGCTATCAAATGGAGAAAAGTATTTAGGGACCTTCCTTGTTAACAAATTATCATGGAAGAAGAATACTCAGTATAGGCTTAAAAACGCCTCATGCATACTACACCTGCGGGAACTCTGTTGTTAAAAATTGAGGACTACTTGTGATTACTTATGGTTGTACAGTTTGGTGGGAGGCAATGATAAAAAGTAATTATAGGAAGATACTCAGTTAAGTTCAGAGATGTGCCTTCATTGGCATCACTGGTGCCATCTGTTGCACCCCTCAAGCAGCATTGGATATAATCCTTAACTTACTGCCAATTGAGAAATATGTGGCAAGTGTGGCCACTAGGAATTTGCATAGACTCTTTGAGTCTTCTCTGGTAAGACCATAGCGGGTAGGTCAGGATAGCATCCCTGCTGGGATTTCGGATCTTAGGGTAGACATCGATATGTCACCTCCAATTGACATTTTTCTAAAAAAATATTTTTTTTGCCAAATTTATATTTCTAAAACGACTGCGAGATTGCAAAGATGTTAAGCTTTACTTGAAGGTAATTTCATTGCGGAATTTCGTTTTTTTTTCAGTTTCAGTAAACTAAACGGCTTTTGAGTTACGCGAATATATGTTGTGCAACCTCCTCCATTTTCGAAATAAAGGTATATCTCGAAAATACGAGCTAAGCTAAAAAAACGGTTAGCACTACTGAATTCAGCGTACCCGAATTAGTTTAAGCCGCTGGGTGCCCCTCTTGACAGAAAAAAAAGTCGCATCGCATCATAACATTTTTAATTCTATGTATAAATTTCAAAATAATCAAAAAAACCTTCACCTGTAAAATTTGTGTTTTGTCGCTTACGATAATTTCGATATGAGAGCAATGAAATTACACATGGAATTAAATTTGTACATATTGAATAAAAATATTGAAATTGATTTCAATAAATTACAGCTAATTCGACAGATGTGAATTCAATAATATGGCCGCTATCAACTGTCAAAGTTCGGAGGACCGTTTATATTGTTGGGAATCATTTTTTCAAAAACTTTAAATAATATTTGGGATACAGTAACGAATATTTTGATGAAACAGTAAACTGAAATGACATACGAGTTGTATGCCACTGTTAGGATTAAACTCAAGACTTCAATAATAAAACGTTTAACGCAGTTTGCCTCTACTAAATAAAAACACGAACAACCCAATTTCGTCTCTTACTTTAGAGAGTTATTGTAGAGTAAGTTCGGGTAATGTGATATACCTATTTTTTATTTGACTATAATTTTTTTAATCTTAATTCGATTAGAACAGTTTTCAGCTGGTGTTTTACTACAAGTGTTAGGTTTACATCCATGAAAGTAAAAAAGTCTTTTAAGTTCAAGTTTCAGAGAAATTTGGGAAAAAGAGAAAACTCCCATAAACAAGCCATTGAAAAAATTGGCGGGTAATGTGGTACACTATGTTATGCGGTTTGGTATACAATAAACCAAACCGCATAACCGATACATAGTATTTTAATTTGTAAATGAGTTGCGTTTTATTAAAATCATCTTTAATGGATGCGATTAAAGTTGGCGGATGACCAAGCTTACCAGAATCTCCTCAATACATTATTCGCTTCGTAGGAGACATTGAATGACTGATGCGAAAAAAATTTCCATTTGTTGTTTCTAATAGCTCAGATAGCGTTCTTCAAATCTTCCGCTGCCCATTTTCATACTTCACATTTCTTTGGCATATTATGTGCTTGAAATTCTTTAGCTATACCACATTAGCTATTGAAGAACATATCGATGGCTTAATATAAAAAGGCCCTAGCTCGTGTTTTTTTGTAAGTCTAGATTTCCGTTTATTTCGATAAATGGTCCGATCATATATCACAATTAGCCAAAAAAAATCTCGACTTAAAAAAACACGAGTTTGGGCTTTTTTATATTAAGCCATTCATATGTTCTTCAATAGCAAAATACTCCCATTTGACTTTAAAATTAAATTAATAAAGTTTAAAACACGTGATTGTAGAAAAAAAATTAATTTTTAACAGATCACAAAAAAAAGTCTACCATAAGATAATGCTGATTTTTTACAACTGACTATTTCCATGACCTGCAAAAATGAAGTACACTCACCCAATGTGAATTTTCTGAGATCATAAAACTCTTAAGCTTGGTACCGCTACTTCCTATGCTCTTAGTTTTAGAGAAAAGCTGCTATACCATATTACCCGCCTATACCACATTACCCGAACTTACTCTATGTAAAATGTTAATGAAGTTTTCCAAAGGTGAAATCAAAAAAAATCATTAAATCGGCCCAACCGTTTTCGCTGTAATTAATTAAGGCCACAAAAATAGCTGACAAATTTTTCAGAACCGATTCGATTTGTCCCTGAGTTACAACGTTGCCGTTTTACACCAAGTGTTACGTTATTCCAAACGAGAAAAATAATTTTTTTTTTTTAATTTTTTACTATTATTGTTATTAATATTTGAATGCATATTCTGAACAAAATACAAATAATTTAAGGCTTGTGCCATAAATTTACTTTATATTATTAAAATGTTTTTATAAATTAAATATTCAAATGTAACACTCATACTTGCTGACTATTTAGCAATTAATTTATAGTTATTGTAAAGAAAACGCATATAAATCATCCAAACTGAAATTAATTAATAAATATAAAATGTATTCATGCCATTTAGTTCAGAAAAAATAATAATTATTTAAAATTGTATTTTACAATATTAAAATACATACATAGCAAAATTGTCGGAATAAATAGACAAAATGGCGCTACTTTTGAGGTGGCTTAAATTTAAACTAAACACTGTAGTTTACGAGTTGTTTGGAAAAAAGTTGGAAAATATGATCACAGATTTTCCTTTAAATTATTAATTTAATATTAAATATTTAAATCGGGCTATTCATTTAGAAATTACAGATTTTTTATGGTAGTTGTAAATGAATTTGTGTCATTTTCATAAATTTTTGGAATTTTTTTGCTTCAATATAATGGGTTAGTAGGGCAATTGCATTCGTTTCTGAGGTTAACCTACTACTACTACTAACCCATCATATTGTAGCAAAAAAAAAAATTCCAAAAATTTATGAAAATGCCACAAATTCATTTAAATATTGATATCATTAATTTGCCATCATAAACACACTGACATTATTATTTAATTAATATTTAAAAGAAATTGAAAAACAACAAAAACATACATACATACTGCATCATAATATTGCTAAATAAATAGCATGGATAAATATGTATTTATTTATTTATCCACTAATTGAAATTCAATAATATGACAAATCAAACAAAAAAAAAATAATAATAAAACAAAAGAATAAATGAATCAATGATAAAATAAATGATCGGGAATGTATTAAATAATAAACAAAAAATTTAATTCCAAAGCTAAATTTTTTTTATTGCTATTTGTATCGTGAACAAAAACAAATTTAATGATTTTTAATATCCCCCCTTATACAAAAACTCATGTTGTTCTCATTTCTCAACTCAAATGATTTTGATTATAATTTTTTCTGTTTTGTTCTGCTCCCCTAGTACAAGTGAGTGTTAATAATTTAAATTATTTTAACTCAATGCAATTTAATGCAGATACAACAACTAAAACAAGAAGTAGTAAAAAGCAGGGATGGAATATGAAGATTTTGTATTGGTCAGATGATATACAAAGATGGGAATTTAAAACAAAACAAGTAAGAGAGCTATATTCGGCTGTGCCGAATCTTATATACCCTTCACCAAATTATACTACAAAATAACAATTTGAAATATTTTTAGCTAAACAAATTTTTTTTTTTTTCAGTTATTTTTTTCATTTTTTGGAAAAAAAATTTTTTCGAATAGTTTTTTTTAAATTTTTTTCTATTATTTAGCGAAAAAAAAAATTTCCAATTGTTTTTTTAAATTTAAATTTTTTTTTTTTAAATTTTTGTTTTAAAATTTAAAATGTTTTTTTTTAATATTTAGCGAAAAAAAACTTTTGGTGAAAAAAATTTGAGTTAAAAAAATTTTGTTCCGATTTTGGCCCATTCTAGGTCCAACTTACTATGGTCTTATATACGTCGTTGCAAAGTCTTCATATTGATCCATATTGTCTATATTAATGACTTAGTAATCCAGACATAGATCAAAAATCGAGGTTGTCCTGGTTTATCCTTATATCTCAGCCATTTGTGGACCAATTTTCACGATTTTAAGTAGCAACTTAAGTTATTTGGGGGCTTCGGAATATTGATTTCAACAGACAGACAGACGGACATGGCTTAATCGACTCCGCTATCTATAAGGATCCAGAATATATATACTTTATAGGTTCCGAAAATTATATTGTGGAAATTTCAAACGGAATGACAAACTTATATATACCCTTCTCACGAAGGTATAAAAAATAAATCAATCTTAACGGCAAATTTAATAAAAGGTGTAGGAAAGTTGAAAATTTAAAAGATATTGGTTGTATAACTTGGGTGTATATTTTGAACGCGATTTCAGTTTTTAATAACTTATACGTCATTTTGTAATTTATTCTCAATTAGTTATTGAACATTATAGTATAAATGACAAAGTTTTTTTTGCTTCGAAAATATCGAATTTTGCGCTAACATAGCGTCATATGCGAGAAGTTTTGCTTTACTTCTTTAATTTGAATTAAAGTTCCGCTGAATCACACCGATTGGTCACCGAAGCTTATGGTGAATGCGATCCATCGGTATCAATATGCAAGAGATGGTTTGTGCGGCTCAAAAGTGGTGATTTTGACACGGAAGAGAAAGATCACCTTGACCATCCAAAAATGTGCGAAGACCAAGAATTGGAGGCATTTCTTATATGAAGATTGTTGTCAAACTCAACAAGAGCATGCAAAATCATTGGGAACTACTCAAGCAGTAATTTCAAAACGTTTGCGAGCAGAAGGATTCATTCAAAATGCAGGGAAATTGGGTGCCATATGATTTGAAGCCAAGAGAACTTTTGCATGTCCGAATTGCTGCTTGAATGCTATAATAGAAAATAATTTTTGCTCCGAATCATTACTTGCTGTGAAAACTGGATCCATTACGATAACCCGAAGCGTAAGAGATCGCATGTGAAGCCCGGCAACCAGCCGAATTGACACCAAAGACAAATATCCATGGCACTAAGGTAATGCTCTGGATTATGATCTGCTGAAATCTGACCATATCATCACACATGTGCTAGGCAACATGTTGAAATATCTGCTAAAAACTATTTGGAAAGATGTGGTTGGGAAGTTTTGCCTCACCAGCCTTATAGTCCAGATCTTGCCCCGCCCGACTGCTATTTGTTTCGATGGATGCAGAACGCTATATCTGGGTTACGCTTCACTTCAGAACAGAGTATCCGAAATTGGCTTGATTCGTTCTTGGCCTCAAAAGATGAACAGTTCTTTTGGCTCGGAATCGGAAAATGTCAAAAAGTACTAGAGTGTCCAAAAAACCGGCAAATTTGAAAAACCGGTTTCCGGTTTAACCGAAAGTGTGTTTTTGAAAAAACCGGTTTTTATTATTGTCTTTTAAAAAACCGGTTAAACGGTTTCGGTTTTTGTCTTCAAAAAAACCGGTTAACCGGTTTATATTAAATCTATCTTTATGCAATTATTTTATATCCTTTACCAAATGTTGTTACAATTTTCTATAAAATAAATCAATATTTTTAAAAATGGTATCAAAGTTTTTCATAAATGTGCTTTAGAAAATATATTTCATTACAAAAACCGAAACCGGTGGAGTTTACAAAGATGAAAAAACCGGTTGAGCGGTTTTCGGTTTCGGTTTTGGATAATCTAAAAAGTACTGAACAAACTGCAATACTACTGAATTTTCCTTCCCTGAATAAAAGAGAATGAAAAAAAAAATAATTTCATTTGTTTGTTGTTATTTTTTATATTTGGTTTGAATTGTTTGTTGTCGGGTGATTTAAATTGTTTTGTTTGTTTGTTAGATTTGTTGTTTTTGTTATTGTTGTTGGAGCAGCTCTCATTGTTTCATTTAATTTGATTTATTGTACTCATGTTTACAATTGCATTTGTTGTTTTATTAATTTCAATACTATTTAACAAAGCAATGGTCGTAGAAAAGAGAGTTTGAAGCTTTCAATTTATATTTTTGGAAAATCCCATTAACTATACAAATTAATAGGTCTAAAATAGTGTTTATAGGCCTTTAAAATCGGGAGAATCTTCCCACTTAAATAACCTTTTTGAAATGTTGATATAACTTTTGGATTATGGCTCTATATTAATGCGAAAAAAATTAAAGCTATAGGAAACAACATGAAACGTTGGACCTCATTTTATAAAACGAAACGTTTTGAAACGTAAGAAATTCACATGAAGAAAATTGGAAAATGGTTTGAAACTTGAATATTTTCTATTTGTTTCGTTTTCTAAAATGAGTTACTTTATTTTACTGTAGAGTAAAACATATTCGTCTTTGATCGCAACATTACTTTAACTATTTATTTAAAAAAACAAATTTTTGCAAATTTGTTGCTGGCTTCTGTTTGTTGTGATGCATTCATTCTCTTCACACAAAACTCATAAATCTTTAAAATTTATTATTTTAATACGCATTGCGCTTAAAGTTAGTAACTGCTAACGGAAAACTACTAAACAGAATTTCAAATTTGTTTCAAATATGTACTTAAAAAACAAAGACAACAAAACCAACAAATAACCAAAAAAAAAAACAAAACTATTATTTATATTCATAAATGCAAATAAATATATTTTCACATGGCATGCAATTAATAGTTTTTTGAGTAAAATATCAACATTTAAATTTAGAAAATGTTTGTATGTAGTGTCTGTTGGAGAGATACAGTATTTTTTAGAATAAAATTAATCCTTGATTTATAGAAAGCGTAGCTTTAAATTTAAAGTGCAGCAAATTCTGGGTTTCCCTATATAGAACCAATAAAGGGGGTTTGGAAATTCAAAGGTTTAGGGGGTAAAAACGAGTAACCATGTAACTTCTAAACTAATACAGATTACAAAAACATTTGAAATACATCTTCATCTACTTATAAATTTAGTACTTTAGGTGAAATACGAACCCTTTAGGGGAGAAAACGGGTAAAACTATGTTTTGGTACTTTTATGGCACCCTATGTATTCTTTATCCAATAAAAGTATAAATAAATTTTAAATCGAATTCTTTACTTATCGTAACATAAAAAAATATAAATTTGGTACTTTTTGGAAATTCGAACAGTTAAGGGTTAAAAATTGCATTTATTGTTGGTACTTTGATTTTCTATAAATGGACATAGACATATGGATATCTTATTATGAGCTCCTACTACGATACTAATTTTTTTTATTTGAATACAATTTGTATCATCTCAATGCGGACATAATAGTACCAAAAATGTGTTAAAACGGGAAATTATTGAGCCTAGTGTGATAAAATTATAAATATTGGTTCATCCAGTCATACAAAAATTAACTAACAGGATGTTATTGGAACTCAATTGTGTAGATAGGTCCAAATCCATGTAAACAGTTTGATACTTTTTTAAAACAAATTGTTTTCTTTGGCACTAGAACACAGATTTGAATCGTTTAAGAGTTGATTAAATCACAAAAAAAATCAGCAAACTTAAGTATTTTGAAATTTCAACCTTGACATGTGTTCAAGAGGGAAAAGTGAAATTGGTACGTTTTCTTCTAATGGTACTTTTTTATACCCTTCAACCTTAGTGGCAAGGGTATATATAAGTTTGTCATTCCGTTAGTAATTTCTACATTTTTCATTCAAGACCCCACAAAATATATATATTCTGAATCGTTATAGATAGCGGAGTCGATATAGCCATGTCCGTCTGTCCTTCTGTGTGTTGAAATCAACTTTCCGAAGACCCCAAATTACTTACAATATCTTCGAAATTCTTCCGGCTCGGTTGCTATTTAAAATCGGTCCACAAATGGCTGAGATATAAGGAAAAAACCAGGACAACCACGATTTTTTACCTATATCTGGATTATTAAGCCATTAATATAGGACAATGATAGATATTTCAAAGACCTTTACAACGACGTATATAAGTTGGACCTACAATGGGTCAAAATCGGAAAAAATATTTTTTAACCCGAATTTTTTTTTTCACCAAGTTTTTTTCGCTAAATATTAAAAAAATAAAATTGAAAAATCAATACAAAAAAAAATTTAAAAAGAAAAATTTTTTTTTTTTTAAAAATTTAAAAAATCAATTCCAAAAAATTAAAAAACAACTTTGGAAAAAAAAATAAATTTTGTTTACCTAAAAATATTTAAAATTTTTGTTTTGATGTATAATTTGGTGAAGGGTATATAAGATTCGGCACAGCCGAATATAGCTGTCTTACTTGTTAATATTTTAAATTATTTAACTTATCGACATAAAAGTTAGCTGATATACTTCTGAGTGGTGTAAGAATTTAGCCCAGGGAACTGCTTAAAGTTATTAAGGACAAAGAGAGAGCAAAGGGAACTTTTTCTTATTTTTAATGGTACTTTTTGAATTTTCCATATTTATGAATTGAGAAACATTAAATTAAGGGAATTAATGGTACTTTTTCTTTATTCTAAGCTGAGTATAATTGGAACTTACAAAGGGTTTTAAAGGTACTTTTTCATTATTCTAATAGTACTTTTTTAATCAGCCCAATTATGAATAAAAAATTCCGCATGAGTTTTTTCCCATTGAATTTGAATAGGAAAAATGAGAAAAGGGAATAAACTCCCGGGGAATTTTTATTCATAATTGGGCTGAATACTTTATATTAACAAAATTTTTCTATTTGAATCACTATTTAGCGACTTATAGCCACTTTTATGTTTCAGCTAATTTTCTTTTGAAATATCGATATTTGCTTGATTATAAGTGATCCTTTTTCTAGCAACGTTTATGTTTCAGTTCATTTTCACTTCACTACGATTGATCGGCGAAGAGCACCGAATTAGCTAGCTATTATATCACAATTATTTGTAAAACCTATCACATATGTTTATTTTCTTAATTTATATATTTTCATTCCAACTCGCCCAACGACCGTAAACTACTATTTACAATTAAGTTTTCAAATTGATCTTAAGCTCATGATCAATGAAATTTTGTATTTGCCCCAAGAAACGTTGAACTTGCAACCGAACTCTTATTTTCTTTAAAACTAACTTGGAAATATAAAAATAATAATATGCAGCTTAACAAAACATTTGACTTCATTTGGTGCTCAATAGACCATGACAATATGTAGTTTAATTTCTTATCTCTGATGTAATCGGTAAAAAATGTAAGAAAAAAAAAGAAATATTAAAACAAGTAAGAAAGTATGGTCGGTCAAGCCCGACCATATAATACCCTACACCAAGTAAATGAGTAAAAATATTTTTCTTTTAAAATATCAATAATTTATATTTTTGAGTGATTTTCGGAAGTGGGCCTTATATGGGAGCTATGACCAATTATGGACCGATCACCATAAAATTAGGTCGTGTGATTTATGTCTATATTAAAGTTAACTATGTTGAATTTTGTGTGTATACCAACATTTTTAGCGATTTATGCACGTTAAAGTGATTTTCGGAAGCGGGTCTATATGGGAGCTATGACTAATTATGGACCGATCGTAATAAAATTTGGTGACATGAATTTTGTATATATAAAACTTATTTGGAGCGAAATTTGTGTAGATACATAGATAAATTAAACATTTATGACCGATAAAGTTCAATTTCGAGGGGACATTTGTATGGGGGCTAGGTGAAATAATGAACCGATTTCAGCCAGTTTCAATAGGCTTGGTCCTTGGGCCGAAAAAGTAATATGTACCAAATTTGATCGAAATATCTTCAAAATTGCGACCTGTACTCTGCGCACAAGGTTTACATGGACAGCCAGCCAGCCAGCCAGCCAGCCAACCAGACGGACGGACGGACGGACGGACATCGTTTAATCGACTCAGAAAGTGATTCTAAGTCGATCGGTATACTTTAAGGTGGGTGTTAGACTAATAGTTTTGGGCGTTACAAACATCTGCACAAACGCATAATACCCTCCCCACTATGGTGGTGTAGGGTATAAATAGTATAAAAATATTAAATTGCCTTCACTGTGTTATTGTAGTTTTCAAATAACGTCTTTATTTGTGGGTCTTTGCTTTAGCGGTGTTTTGTATTACTGTACCAGCCATTGGCGACCTCTAGATGTGAATAATGAAGTAGTTAAGACACATTGGTAAATGGCAATACTTTTCATGTTATTTATCGAATACACAAACCGGAATTAATAAAACAGTGTTATATATTTTCTAAAGTCATGGGTTCCCTATCTATAGGTAATTTTTTTCTGAAAAGCAAGACGTAGAATTTTAAATTCTATAAAAATCAAGCTTGGCTACCTAATCGTAACGATTAAGAGGTAACATTAATTTCGGTAACGGTATTTTGGCATATTTCGGTAGCGGTAATTTAGTATTAACGGTAGTTGAATGATAACGATAATATTGGAATGACTTATGTTGTTAATTAAATTTATACAATTTTAAATAAGTCAACAAATGCGATATTACATTATTATTTGGTCAACTTTTATAAAAATCTATTCAATATCTGCCCAATCTATATATAGAAAAATTAAATGGTCCAGGTATGTAATGGCATCACGTGAGAACGGCTGGAGCGATTTGGCTGATTTTTTTATTCGATTATCCCATTTTTATTATTCAAATTCAATTTTAATAATAGAAAAGGGAAAAAACTCCCGGGGTATTTTTATTCATAATTGGGCTCTATAACAAATAACACACCTCTTAATTTTCAAGGTAAAAAAAATTGATTCTGTCATCAATAAATACAAAATTTATCCAAAATGTATACACACAAATTTGGAAGCTTCCATAAAGTAAATAGATCTAGGAACAAATGTTGAAGGAATTTTCGAATAAATGACCGAGATAAAAGCGAAAACCGGGTTAAAGTTCTTGTAAAATGTTTCATATTATTCTGTAAATCGAGTGATTTCAAAAACAAATTGAAGTTCGGAAAATCACATTACTTTGTACATTGTAAGAGCTTTGTTTACTCGAAAGTAAAACCAAGTAATCATGTGGATTTAATAGAAAGACTACAAAAATATGTGAATTCGTTTTAGGAACGCAACGAATTGGAAATTGGAAAGCATTACTCCAATTACATAGGTTTAGTTTTGATTACAATAAAAAATATATTTGCAAATTTTGTATATAAAGGAAATTTATTTTAAAGTACTATCCAACGAAGCATAAAGCAAATAGAAGATTGTTTCGACCAAGGCGTATCTAATAAGGTGACGTCGAAAAGCCAGCTGACTATTTTTTGCTCGATTTGTTTTTTCACTTCTAGCTGTCAAAGTTTGTTTACATTTCTTTATTAATTTAAATTAACGTTTTTGTTTCTTTTAATAAAAAATATAAAATAATAGAAAAGTGAATAACTGATAATATAAAAGTGAATGGAGTACTTATTGAAATTTTTACAGTCTGGTGTTGTTTAGCTGTTTGACAGCTAGCAAATAATTTTACAAAAACAAAGTACATGTTGTTTTTGGTAAAGTTGTATTTGTTGTAGAATTGGGTATACCTGTAAATAAATTTGCCTTGGTTTCGACAATCAGCCAATTTTGAGAACAATATTTTTAAGAAAAAAGGGAGCGAATAAATCATAATCCGCTGTTTTGATTTTGACATTTTATTTCGTACAAACTAGGTTTTCAAAAATAAAAAAATAATTTTTTTTTGTTTTTTATTTTTTAAATTAACCCTGCAGTTAAGCAATAAACTTATATACAGTAATTGTCACTGGGGTCATTTGACACGTATGTGTACTTTTTAGTGCATAGGGAAATCAATTATACCGTGAATACAATTGTCACTTAAGTGTCGCTAAGTAATCTAGAATGTAACCACTTTAAACGATAATTGTGTAATGAATTTTTATATAAATAATGTTGATGTAACAAATCAAGTAACCAGTTAGGTAGTTAGTAAGGTAACTGGCTCTTTGTAAATGGTATGAGAATCCAACGCGTTGACTATTTTCGACCAGGTATCAGACAGTCTCTTATGTAACTAGTTGTCACCCTAAATGATAAGTAAAATCACTAGTTCGAGACAGTCTACTAGGACTGCTTAAAGAATTAAATGATAAGGAACAAAATAAAATAAATATTCAAGGACTTGCAAGGAGAAAGATGAAGCGTGAAGCTTTTCTTTTGAAGCATTTAACTATGTTTTTCGTTTAGGTTCGAATAATATTACCGTGTTAACAAATCTGATTTTGTGTATTTACTGCAAATGCTGACATTGCATTCACAGCCGTCAAAATATACATCTGGTGTAAGTAAGCTTTGCGGTTCTTTGCAGAAGGCAGGTATCAGACAGGTGTAGGAAAGGACAGCGACGTTGTTTAGGCTCAGCCCACTTTCTGTAAAGTGCTTACAGAAGTTGTTCGAATATTTGTGTAGCCGTTGAAGTTTATTTGTACTTTTGACATGAAATAAGCTTTAATATTCCTAACTACTTCCTAGGGTAATTTTTCCCTTTTTATACCCTTCACCATCGTGAGATGGGTATATATAAGTTTGTCATTCCGTTTGTAATTTCCACAATATAATTTTCTGACCCTATAAAGTATATATATTCTGGATCCTTATAGATAGCGGAGTCGATTAAGCCATGTCCGTCTGTCTGTCTGTCTGTTGGAATCAACTTTCCGAAGCCCCCAAATAACTACATACACGATTCATACATACAACAATATCTCCGGAATTCTTGCTATTTAAAATCGAGAAATTCGGTCCACAAATGGCTGAGATATAAGGAAAAAACCAGGACAACATCGATTTTTGACCTATATCTGGATTACTAAGTCATTAATATAGACAATGGGTGTGTTCGTAAATTCAGTATCATTGCATCACTGCAGCAAATTAAAAGTTTAGCGTTCGAAAAAGCATATTTGCGATTATTGCTTTAAGTCAAACGTTTTTTAATGCAAATTGTTGGCAGTGATGCCGCAAATCTGTGCAAGCAATGCATCATTAAGTTATATGTTGCAAAAGTTTGCAGGTCGTGGCATCAGTGATGCACAAATTTACTGCATTTACGAACACACCCAATATGGATATCTAATGATAGATATTTCAAAGACCTTTGAAACGACGTATATAAGACCATAGTAAGTTGGACCTACAATGGGTCAAAATCGGAAAAAATATTTTTCCCAAAAAATGAAAAAGACAACTTTCAAAAACAAAAATTTATTTACCTAAAAATATTTAAATTTTTATTTTGATGTATA
This sequence comes from Calliphora vicina, assembly GCF_958450345.1. NCBI lineage: Eukaryota > Metazoa > Arthropoda > Insecta > Diptera > Calliphoridae > Calliphora > Calliphora vicina. The sequence continues at coordinate 28,432,628 of NC_088781.1, forward strand.
ATTTGGTGAAGAGCATATAAGATTCGGCACTGCCAAAAATAGCTCTCTTACTTGCTTAAATTGCTTTTGGAATAGGAGAGATAAAAGTGAAAAAATTCTGGTGTAATTTTATTTCTTTAATCAAATTGGTGAGTACAACGACTACGAAATACAGAAATACGCATTAAAAACCGTTAAATACAACACATTTGTCGTTATCAGCTCAATCGGGTCCATCCAAAAACTGATCTCATTTTGATACAACTGATCCCATTGTGATACAACTGATCCCATTGTGATAAACCCTCGTTGTTTCCATAGTGAACTAAAAACCACATTTTCTGAGGAAGGAATAGATGTAAGATTCATCCTCGACAAGCACGAGAGGAAGGGCACGCCAAGTGTATGCTCCCTTATTTAGGAGTCAGGAAGTAGTATTTTCAAAATACGACCAATTTAGACCAAAACTTGAATAAGTTCCACTTTATTTATGAATTTTGACCATTGACATTGTTGAATTTAAAGCAAAGTCTGCAAAATTATTTGCCTTTCTCACACAGTAGTTTCCATTATGGGTTTTCCATATGCAAATCTCCGATAAATAGACCTACAAGTGTGTATTTGCTCACGTTGTTCGATTTTAACACTGTAACTTACCAAAAATAAAATGTATTTTAAACCAACAAATAGGCCATTTCTGTACCTTCGCCCGACTAGGGTTAAATCGGTACAGTTTAACAACTCTGTGCTGATAAAACATGTAAACAAATACCAGCTGATAAAACCAACACAAATTTTTTTCCAATTCTTTTTTAAAGCATTTTCAGTGGTGGTCTGGTTACAACAACAACGAAACGACATCCAACAACCATATGACGATTTGGAGAACGTGAGCAATGGGCAATAACACCCCACAAAACGTGATATACAAGTAAACAAAAAGATAAATACAGACAAGAAATATAATTGCGAGTAAATTGGGTCGAATGCCGGCAACTGGTGGTAAATTGTACGTACTTGTGTGTACGTGCATTAAAGGACGTAAACTCATTTTGTTGAATACACATTTCTTGACAAGAAGAGCAAACAAGTTGTATATACATAAGTGTAGTATAGACAGCACAGCATAAAATTATAAACAGAAAATATAGAAAAAGTAAATAAAACTCAAGAAACTAGCTGTTCGTTCGTGGATGGATTCGAAGAAGAGGAAGTGGTGTTTTTCTGTTTTTGTTTCACATACATTTTGTGTTTGATTTTCGCGTCTTTTTACGAAGTAAATTGATAACAAAACCAACAACAACATAAATTAACGAATATACACACAAAGAGCACATAGCAGTGGTTGTTGTATGTGCTAGATGAGAGAACAACGAGTATAAAAACACGATGTAGATGAGGAATTGCAATTATTCGTTCGAAAGCAATCAACTGATTCATACGTCAGTCACAGAAAATACTAAACAAAGCAAAGAACACAAGAAAATTGTGTAATTGTCAAAAAAAAAAATATAAGAATTTCAATCAAATAGTGAAAAAATCAAATATAATTTTTCAAGTTGAAAAAAGTATAGTGAAAAATATTTAAAATTTCTAACAAAACCAAGTATTCCTAAATATCTAAACAAAATGAGTCAAATTGTGAATATCGCTAAACAAACCAGCCGTTTGGTGCCTCAAGTTACTAAACAAGGTAAGTTTCCAAAAAAAAAAAACATTAAAATCAAATAAATTACAAAATCAATAAATAAAAATCTGTATTTCGGAATGTATTGAGAACACAAATTAATTGTTTTACTTTATTTATTAATTTACTTACAGTTGCCTGCTTTTCCACCTCCTCGGCCTGTCAGCAAGAATTCAAAGGTGAATTGAAACCCAAAAGTGCCCGTTTTGTTGAATTCCAAAAGAAACTGAGAGCCAAGACTCCCTTGGGCAAACTTGATGAATTCTCACGTCATCCCTTCCAAGAAGTCGAGCCCTTGAGACCCTGGCCCAACAATGTCAACCCACATACTGGAGAAATTGGTGGCCCTGCTGGTCCCGAACCCACTCGTTATGGTGACTGGGAACGCAAGGGTCGCGTTTCTGATTTCTAGTCTAAACGCATAGCTTTAAACCATACCATACTAGACTTTAGAGGCACTTTTTAACTGTTAGTTTGTACAAAAATTAAAAAAGAAAATTATTAGTATATAAGATTTGCAAGGCTTCTTCATATATCTTTTCGGTTTATTAGATAATTAATTAATTGACCTTAAAGAGAAGTAAGCTTTTGCATTAGGTTAATGATTTTTGCTTGTTTTGTTGTTTTTTTACAACATTTTATTAGACTGTATACTAAAAATAATTAAAGAAAACTTAACTCGAAAATATGAAAAGAAACCAAAAAAAATGAAGAAAAAAATTTTTAAAAAATAAAATAAATATTTAAAAATTTATGAAAATTAATCTTCTATGTCTTATTATTGCACTTCAATTTGGGAAGAATTTAATTGGAATTGGAAAAAAATCTATCTAATAGGTTCAGTGGAAAATAATGATTGGGATTAAAAAAAATTCGAACTAAAAATGTTTGCTGAATTTCATTATTATGAAGTTTTTACTTTAAGTTAAAACAAAGCTAAATTCTTAGTACAACTCATTTCAAAGTAAAATTAATTAATTTCAACAATTAGGGTGAAAAATTTTATTTCGTTTAAAAAAAATTCGAACTAAATAAAATGTTTGTTGAAAAACATTAATTGGAAAATAGCAATGTTATGGTTCTTAGTACAACTTCTAATAAGAAATTAAAACCGTCATATTTCCAAATTACACATAAACATTTTTAATAAAAAAGTAAATTTCCAACTATTGTAACTTCCGTTGGAAATGTTTTCAAATAGTGAAAAAACTCTTAAAGTAAATTTAATAATATAGCAAATTTGCAATTAATTGATCAAACATTTGAATTAATTGCAAGAAAAACTTTAATATCTTCTGAAATACTTATCAAATAATTCAAACGTTTCTCAGTTATGTATTTTTAGAAAACATTTGATTATAAATTTTTTAAATTTAATTTAGAATTTCGAAAATTTTTAGATTTTTAACCAATAAATGTGTATGTTCTTGCTAAACTCACAAATTTTGACTTCAAATTCGATTTTTTTTCGAAATTCTTGAAATAATCAAAATAAAAATTTATTTTCGAATTTGAAAATTTTTCGAAATTCTCGAAATCACCGTCTTTTATAGTTAACATCATTTTCGAATTCCAAAAGTTTTCAAAAACTCAGATTTTTTAAAATCTACATTTAAAAATTTGAATATTTTTTGAAATTCTTGTAATCATTGTCTTTTACAATTAACATCAGAATATAATATAGTGATTTCGAAATCACAGTCATTTATAGTTAAAATCGCAAAAATAAAATTCATTTTCGAATTAAAACTTTTCAAAATCAACATTAAAATCGAATATTTTTCAAAAATTTTTGTTTTTTGTAATTAATAAAACATTTTCAAATTCGATTTTTTGTTCAAAAATCCAAATTTTTCAAAATCTACTTTTAAAAATTGGAATATTTTTCGAAATTCTGGAATTCATTGTTTTTATAATTAACTAATTAAAAATTTTTAAATATTAAAATTTTTCAAAATCACCCCTTAGAAAATTTAAATATTAATTTTATTAACATCAGATTATAATAAAAATTATTAATTTCCGCCTTCATCTTCCAAACAATTTTTGTTACTTTTTAAAATTTTTTTAAAACTCTATAAAAATTATTTTCGATTTTTAATATTTTTTTTTTAAAAAACTCAAAATTCCAAAATTCGATTTTTTAGATTTTGAAAATTTTTCGAAAATGAATTAAAACTCTTAAAAATCCAAAACAGGTGTATTCAAAAATTCAAATATTTTTCGAAATTCTAGAAATCATCAGAATAATAATAAAAATTCATGTTCAAAATTAAATCAAAACGCATTTTATAAAAATCAATTTCGAATTCGAAAATTTTTAAAAATCCAAATTCCAGGATAATTTTGAATGTTTTTGTAATTTTGTGAATCAACGTTTTTTATTTTTGATTTAAACATTTTCGAAAATGAATTAAAAATAATTTTCGAATTCGAAAATTATGTGTTTAATACTCTTTTTATAAATATCATTTCGAATTTGAAAATTTTTCAAAAATCCAAATTTCAGCTTCATTTCCTGCTTCTCATTCAAATATTCGAATATATAAAAAACCGAATTGAAAAATTCGATTTTTTCGAAATTCTTGAATTAATTTATTTTTTATAATTAACATTAGAATAATAATACAAGTTAATTAAAAATCATTTTCGAATTCGAACATTTCACAAAAATCTATAATTTTTAAAAGTGTTTGGGAAATTTTCGAATGAGAATTATTCGAAAGTTAATTAAGGGCTAAATGCGAACGAACATTTCCTTTCTTATTTTTATTGTTTTCAATATAACATAAGAAAGAAAATGTTCGTTCGCATTTAGTGAGCCAGGCCCTAAAATACTTTTTTTTATAACTTTCGAATTCGAAAATGTTTTGAAAATTAATTAAAAATCGCTTTATAAAAATCATTTTCGAATTCGAACATTTTTAAAAAATCCAAATTTGTTTCACATTAAAAAATCACCAGCTGATTTCAACAATTTCGAATTAACATCATAATAAGAAAAATTATTTTAGAGTTTGAAAATTAAAAAAAAAATATCATTTTATTTGCTGTTTTCTTCTTTTCCGAATCAACTTGCAATTAAATTTTCGAAAACTTAACATCATTAAAGTCACTATCACCTTAAAAACAATTATATTTGGTAATGTAAATAAATACTAGGTATTCCAATTCAAAAATCCATATTTTTCTGAATAATAAAACACTTTCGAATAGGAATTTAATAAGAAAGTCCCATTAAACTAAAACCCACCAAAATTTGTAATCCATTTCCAATTGCAAACAGTTGAATATTATTTTTAAAATATTTGCAACTTTCTTTGTGTTTAATATAAAAACTCTCCGGCAGTTAGTTTATTGGCCAATGATTCCTTTAAAACGGACAGCATTCCTTCCGTAACAGACCATAGCTGGTTTTGTAGCATTTCGTTTTGTGAAAGTTTGCTGGGCTCACAGAAATAGCAATTATTAAAGTAAAGCCCTGTAAGGCCAGTTAGTTCATTGGCAGTAGCACAATAAATGGTAGTGGCAGCAGCCTGTTGCTACAAAAATTAAAACAGAAAAAAAAATACAATAAAAAAAAAAGAAAAATGCGGAAAAAATATTGAAAGACAATGGGAAAGTAATAAGGAATACAATGATAATTAACATATGGCACAGATTTGTTTTGTTTTCTTTTAATTTTTTTTCACAAAGATGATTCAAATATTGTTGTTTTGTTCGGCTTTGTGTTTTTTTTTTGTCATCATGCAACTTGACTTTGTTCTTGAATATCTGCTATTCAAACTTATGAGTTGAAATGTTTGTAAAGCAAAAATTAAATAGCCAGTTCTTGGTTTAGTGTTTTTCTCAGCAAAACAAGTGTTTAAATTAATGTCAATTTAACCATCAGCCTCACCGCAAACAAAACAACAGCAATTTAGCATTGAATCAATTCAATTAACTTGGAAAACAAAAACAAAGAACATTATTTAAATATTGATATTTACCAGAGATTTTGTAAATGGTCGTACTAGGGCAAACAGTAAACGGTAGAACCACCAATTACGCGATATATTTGTGGAAACTAAATTACCAGGGTGTACTGAAAACACGGATATACCACGATGCTTCCAAAGCTAAAAATATAAAAAAATAAACAAACAAAAAATAGCGGTATTAATTCAATTAGCTATAATTACAAATTGGTTGTTTAGTTATTTTGAAAGAATTTAAAATCTACTGTTGTTATAAAATATTAAAGAAATTTGTTCAAAATCCTCTTATAAATAGGCTATATTTTCAAAACCATGCCTCCTTAAAAGGGGCAGAATTTAGGAATTAAGATTGCTAAAGGATTTGAATGTCAGTCAGAAATTTTATCTAATTATGTATCTACATACATTTCAAGTTGTTATAAAATAAATTTACTCCTAACGAAATTTGTTAAAACTTCACTTTTAAAAATACATTTTCAAAACCACGCCCACATAAATGGGCTGAATTTAGGAATTAAGATTGCTAAAGGATTTGAATGCTTCGAAATCTTTTATAAATCTTAGAGAAATTTTATTATTATCTACATTTCAATTTGTTATAAAATAAAGTTACTCCTAACGAAATTTGTTAAAACTTCACTATATTATCAAAACCATGCCCCCATAAATGGGCTGAATTTAGGAATTAAGATTGATAAAGGACTAATGCAAATACATTATATATTGAATACTAATAAGATAGAATTTGCATTGGTAGCCAAAATTCAAAAAACGAATAGACAAATAAAGATGAAGAAGAAAGGATTTTAAGCTTCAAAATCCTTGGAAGAAATCTTAAAAAAAATTAGATCTAATTATCTCCATTTCAAATTCCATTTAGTTAATATTCCCAACCTATAATATCTGATAAGAAACTAGATATTAAGCAAAATTTAATATTAAGTTCATTGACCTTCTCTCTCTCATCCAACAACTTACCTTAGCCAACTTTGACGCAAATAAAACATTACACAATTTAGCATTATTGTAGGCCGTCATACTCCAGTATTTGTCCGGAGGTGGTGATAAATGTTGTGGGGTTAAATTGTCCGTTGGCAATTTGCTAAATCTAAAATAGATAGAAAATATAGTCAAATATAGTAAAATATCAAATAGAAATCAAGTCAATTCAACTCGTTTTAGTTGCAATAAAACGCATTTAACAAAAATAAAACAATTATTATTGAAAATGCCACATAAATTTTATAAATAATAATAATTAAAACCAAACAGCGCCAATAAAAATACATAAATTAAAATAAATTTGCATATGAGAAAAAAACCAAACAAAAAAAAAAAACGAGAAATATGTTTGTATATAAGAATATATACGCAGTTTAAATCACATGTTGGCGATGATCGTGTGGTTAGGCTCTGTACATAAAGTCACGTTTTAAACAGGCCGGCTAGGGAATTGAAAGATAAAAGGGCCTTTAAACTGGAGTTGAAGTCGCAGTGCGAACTAGTTATATTTAGTAATTTTTTAAAAGTTTTGAGACAATAATAAATTAGTTAGAACTGGTTATTTATACGGGATGTTGACTTCAGCATGCAATTCTTAACAAATTTCAAGGTCCAATTTTAAAACCCTTTTCTAATATTGTTACCGATATATAGCGAATTACGAGAGTAATGTCTTTCAAGACAATAATCATAGCTGGTTTATCGACGAAGACTTTTTAATTCACACAATCCCCTAAAAAAAAAATGCAGAGGTGTGATATCACCCAATGAGTACACGAACAGCATCTCAAAGAATGCAGATTTTCGTAATAGAGCTGGATAATTTGGAGACGTTGTTGCACAATAAATAAGATGAAAATCAAGCCTGAAATGCCAATACTCTCCCGAAATTTACTCAAGATTTGAATTCGCCGCAACTCAAAAAAATTACAGTTTAGGTTTAGTAAAAATGGAGTAGTACACCAGAAACAAAGCGTGTTCATTGTTGAACTATTTTTGAAAAATAATGAAAACCAACCTAAGTAATGAAGCATAATTTTCCAAAAAAAATAACAATCTAAAGAAAATCCTTCAAAATCCTGTTTAATTTTGGGATACCCTTTAGTTCTTTAAACAACTGCGCGTTACCTAAAACTCCCACTGAGGTCTTCGGGAACGCTCTTCAATACTTGCCCGCTTTATATTGGCGACGTAGTCGATGGAGTCCAAATTCCTTCTTTGACCGCCTCTTGGGACATGGATAGTTAGCTACCTACAAGACCATTGGTTGGTCAGTGGTCAATTACGCTGCTCTAGTGTGGTGATACTCTATGATAAATATTAAAAGCTGTCAAATGTCTCGACTTAAGGACTGCCACTTGCATGCAAATAAATTCAGAACACCATCTACACGAGGAAACGAAAGTTCTCCCAATCATGGTACATAACGCCATCGATGGAGTCACCCTAACAGAAACATCTCACAGCTAGAGTTTGCCCCGAAGCATGTCAGGATGGACCTTCTAGTATACGAGGTAATTTGATCAATTGGATCCGTATAAGGCAGCTTGTTTTCAACGACATTTATAGAGACTCCATCAACAAAACGGTCGAAGGACCCCGCATGAATGTTGTGTTTGGCCCATAGTTGATACAGAGAAAAATAAGAATAATTTTGATACAACTGAGGTCGGGAGCAACTTCTTCTTCTGCGCTGAATAGACTATGGCGTTACTAATTTATGACCAGTTTATGGGAATGTTGCTATGACACCCCCACATATTAAACTGACCAGCAGTAGTACAATTCCTTGGCCTTGACCTCGATGTTAAACCCCTGTAAAGATTTAGCTGGTACAAGAAAAACCATATTTGAGGCTATCAGCGCAAAAGTGGTGTAACCCCAAACTATTTACTTAGACGTAGGGGTAACTTACACCAATTTTGCTCTCCAAAAACAATTTTTTCAGCTCCATCTGGTTTTGAGTACCAAAAGGTGGCTTACTCCACATTATATTAATAGTTGGTAATGTAAGGAATGTATGTAACACCAAAACTGCAACCAACAAAAATTTTGGGTTACACCACTATTGCACTGATGGCCTCAAATGCTCTTTTTATAGCATTAAGAATTAACGACGACTTACGGAAATAAGTCGGATATTCTCTAAGAGAAACCATATAGTCTGCGGCTTGTTCACACACATGTGACTTTGAAAAAACCTAAAGAAAGAAAAGTCAAGCATTTAAATTGAACATTCTTGTCGGACACTGCGTCTATAAAAACCTGAAAAAACTGAAGTGCAAATTTAGTTATTTATGCATCTGTTCAAATGAAAAGGGTCATTCTCGACCATGATACATTTCGATTGAATTTTTCCGGTAAAATAGTAATCACGAGTATTCCCGCTATTGTCCATAGCTGAGTCTGTTTACTTCACAAATATCAAAACAAAACTGACAGTTTCCGCAATTTACAAAAGTTAAAGAATCTTCCAAAAAGCATATACGTTTTAAGGCATTTTGTATTAGCCAAAAATTATTTTTTTTCTTAATGACCCTACCGCGATATCGTTTGTTTTCTGAGCGAAAGAAATCTGGGTTTGGTTTCATACAAGTATTCCATTGACTTCTTTTAACTCAAAATCATTATTCAAAACTTCTACCAATTGATTAACATTGCCAATCAATACGATTAAAAAACTCATTTCATGTAGATTGGAAAACAGGAATAGTGTAACCCAAATATTGCGGATGAAACTAAAATCGCAGCTCATTTCATTGGTTTGTTTCATGGCGACTATGCACGTTAGTATCCTTAATTTTATCTTTTGGTTCGCTTAAACTTAATTTACATTTTAGTAAATTTGTTTGCAGCAATTGATCACGTGCCTGCTAAAAACCAGACTGTAACCGGTACTATAAGTAACAATCAACAAATCAATAACATCATTGATATTTTTAATAGCATCTGGCCTAAAGCATTCTTATATTTGTATGCTGCTGCTCCTTATCATTTTCCATACTTTTCTGTTCCGGTATGTATGTGATTGATTATTAAAGTAAATATTGCAAACATTTTATAAAACAATTAAATCTCAATTATTATCAATAATTGTATAATTTCGTGATCTTTTTTTTGTGCAAAAAAGGCCCCTTACAAATATTAATCGCAATCTTTTGTCCAACTTTAGTAAAAAACAACTTTTTGCCTGTTATTGTTGTTTTATATGTACTGAAGTTTATTTTAAGACGCAGTCAGTTAGCCAAATGAATGTGTGCTCAATTTTATTATTTGTTCATTTGTATCAGTTGTAGCAGAGGAGGCAAAGGTATGGAATCTTGGAAGAAATTGCAGTTGTTGAATAATTTAATTTTTAATGAGTTTTTTAACGTCTGCATTACTTAGAAGTAGCCGAAGAATGACTTGTTTAGTATCTGAAATATAACTGCTTATTTACTACACAATTCCAATTAGAAAATTTAACAAGTAAGAGAGCGATCATATTCGGCTATGCCGAATCTTATATACCCTTCACCAAATTATACTTCAAAATACAAATTTTAAATATTTTTAGGTAAACATAATTTATTTTTTTACAAAGTTGTTTTTTTAATATTTTGGAAAAAAAAATTTTGGAATTGCTATTTTAAAATTTTTTGTTTGAAATTTAAAATTTTTTTTTTTGGTGAAAAAATTCGGGTTAAAAAATATTTTTTCTGATTTTGACCCTTGGTAGGCCCAACTTACTATGGTCTTATATACGTCATTATATATCCATATTGTCTATATTAATGACTAAGTAATCCAGATATAGGTCAAAAATCTAGGTTGTCCTGGTTTTTTCCTCATATCTCAGCCATTTGTGGACCGATTTTGCTGATTTTAGATAGGAAACATTTCGAAAGCATGGCTGACCGAATTATTGAAGATTTGGATCCCGAAAATATTTGGGGTCTTCAGAAAATTGATTTCAACAGACAGACAGACGGACGAAGGTGATGGGTATAAAAATATAATTGGAAATTTCTGAAATTCAATTAGAATTTTCTAAAATAAAATTCGAAACTTGAGAATTTCAATTGGAAATTTTGTAGTCATTTGTTGCATGGTGATGGTAGCTTCTATGTTTTCTTGCGTTACATGTAAGTAGTGCTAGTGTTATCAAAGTAATGACTTACTAAAAACCAATTGGGTAAGTACTTGACTTGATGGATGAGTCAATTACCGGAATAATTCTTCAAATCAATACAATTTTGGAGACTTTACAAAATATCTATACACAAGCCACTTAAAAAATCTTGAATATGTAAAACCTAGATCCAATTACATTAACAACTCTTTGAAATCTCTGCATTGTGCAAAAATCTACAAGTATGTTGTCATTTTCGTTAAACGTAAAGTAAAGAAAAACAAAACAATGAACATAGAGTAAAAATTTATTAGGCACATGCATGCGAGTATCTGCTGTTTATAAAAGCAGCTGAATTTTAAAGAAAACTAATAAAAAAAAAAAACGCCGGTTGTGTCTCGTTTTTAGTCGCACGCCTCGTAAGCCCACCAGCAGCAACTTCTTTCAACTGGACTTTGGACGCAGTGCATTGAGTAAAGACAACGTTCAATGTACGCTATTGGAATTCAGTACAGATAAAGATACATAAACAGTACACAAAAGTAAAATGTTTGCAAATGTGTATAGGTTAGTATCTGTGTAAAAAATATAGAAATGTAAAATAAAAACAAATTATAGGATGAAAACCACAATCACAATAAAAAAGAAATAAACAAATTGAGAGAAAAATATACTTATGTACAATATGTAAATAAAATAATAATAACAGCGGTACAATAAGCACAATAATAAACAATAATTAAAAATAATAATGAATGAAGACATAAAAGCTAGACGTGGTATTAATTCATGAATATAACCAGTAATTTCGTTAAGCTTGGACTTTGCATTTGTTTTGATTTCCATATACACACAAAATTCTGTGAAATCTACTAAAATGGCAAGTTCAAAGCGTTTGACGCAGTTTAAAGAATGACATATTTTGATTTGGAATTGTACACAGTTTCCAGAAACAAAAAAAAATTAATTCTATAGAAGCTTAGAAATGAAAAGTAGTTTAAAATACGGAAATGAGATTCAAAGATCCCCTAGATCCGACAAATTACGCTCCAGTCGTAATTCAGCTCAGGGTGGAGAATGAACTCGTGCGTCATTGTCATGATCTCTTAAGGCTAATCAGGGCGTCTATTTTTCGCTGTCTTCGAGAGGTTTTCGTCTCACTCTCGCATTGGTATCGGTTTAGTTAAAATAACTTTTACATTGATGGTGGAGTACCAAACATAACTCAATTTGGATTTTTGTGGAGACCTTAAAACTTAGGAGTTGAGTTCCAGAGTTTCGGCTTCGTATAATATAGATCGAATTGGCAGTTCTTGGAAGAGGCTATTTTTAGGCATAAGCTGTAATTCGTTATGGCGTTATGAATATTTCGAGGCCAAATAATCCCTCCTTCCTACTGTTAAGGAGGCAACTCAAATCAAAGAGACGATCATTTTTAAAAAGCTTTTAAAATAATTCCTTTCAATGTCGGTTAACTGGTTAAACCGTTTTTTTTAAACCCGATTTTCTAAAAAGGCCAATTTTCGGTTAACCGGCAAACCGGTGTTTTATAAACACTATACGAAACTAACGAATAGGTACAAATAGTAATCGGATGGGGCACGGTCTGGACTATAAAGCAGTTGAGGCAAAACTTTCCAACCACTTCATTCTAAATGGTTTTTAACAGGTATTGCAATATGTCGCCGAACGTTGTCATGATGGAATATTACGGTTTCATGTCTGGCTGAAAATGCTCGCTTCAAGCGAATCAGTTGCTTCGGTAAAGGTTCCTTCCCTGTGATGGTCTAATCAGATTTCAGCAGCTCATAATAGATAAGACTCTTTAGCTCCCACAGAGAATTACCTTTATTGCCATGGATATTTGGGTTTGTGTCGTTTCGGCTGGTTGACTGGGCTTCACATACGATCTGGTACGCTTCGCTAATGGATCCACTTTTCATCGCAAGTAATGATTCGTTTGCAAAAATTATTTTCTTTTATAGCATTGAAGCTTCAATTCGTATGGTACCCAATTTCCCCGCTTTTAGATGAATCCTGCTGCTCGCAAATTGCTGCTTGAGTAGCTCCCAATTATTTTGAAAGCTCTTGTTGAGTTTTACAACAATCTTTATGGAGTAATGTCCCCAATTCTTGGTCTTCAAACTTTTTTGGCTGGCCTGTGCGATCTTTGTCTTCGATATTTTACAGTATAAAGAAAGATATGTGAAATATAAATTATTTAAAACAAATACCGCTTTCAAAAGATACGCCATCCCACATAAAACCCTAATACACCCAATAAAAATACTTAATTAAAAACTAAAAATATGCATAAAATAATTTGGGATAAAAAATATTTTTCTGATCAATTTCCGGCGTTATATACATCGTTGAAAAGATCTATGGCCCTAACTCGTGTTTTTTTTTTTTTGAAGTCTAGGAATTCGTTTATTTCGATAAATGGTCCGATCATATATCATAATTAGTCAAAAATAATCTCGACTTAAAAAAACACGAGTTAGGGCCTTTTTATATTAAGTCATCGGTATGTAAGTTATTTGGCGGCCGATTTAAGATAGCAACCTAAGCGGGACTCATGGTAATGGATATATAATGACATCATTTTCATCATACACAAATATTTTTCTAGGTTTTTGTCTCGAAGTCTCGAATGAATATATCATTCGGACTATTAAGTCATTTTACACAGTTTCTGATACTGATATAATAAATAAATATTTACAATTAAATAAACAAACCAATACACATTCGTGTGAGGTAGGTCTAAAAACAATTTTTTTTTTTAAAAATTAAATAAATACTAATAAAAAACATAGGAAATTTTTTGAGGAAATAGTGTGTTGTTGCAATATAAAACTATTTTGTATGAATAAAACACATTTATAAATTCATTTACATTATGAGGTCGTTCATTACTTATCAATTTGTTTAATTATAGAATATTTATATGAACTAATATTTGTGTTATTGCAAAAGTTAATCTAAAATACACAAATACTCCAATGTACGCCTAAACTCGTACAAGTGTAAATATGTTAATGTGTAAAACAAATATGTATAAAACATATTATTATCAATATGTAAACTTGTTCCTTATTTATTGTAAATAGCGCCTTTGCTAATTCTACAACGTAAAAGTAAATAATACTTAATGTAAATCATATCAAAACAGAATTTATTGATAGAATTCTATTTTGTAAACAAAAAAAAATAACGCTAAACATATTATTGTTTAAGTAAACAATTTGCGTAAAATAGCAAACATTTCTCTAGAATTTTTATTTTTTATTACAAAATTATGCATAATTAGCTAAGAAAAAAAAATAAGAATAACAACTAATTGAAATGTTATGATGACTTCATGGTTGACTATTTTGAAGTTTGTTATTTATTTTCAATTTCATATGATTTTTATTAAATTATTAAATGGTGATGGAATTTTAGAAAAATAAAATGTATCAAAAAATAAAGTTATTTGGAAAGCAATTAAAATATAATGTAAAGCTTAAACTTGGATTGGAAACTATACAAATATTATCTATAAATCTTTCTTAAATACCTATAAATCTAACAATATATGGTTTACTATTCAGAGGGCTCCAAACAATTTATATTTTATCTTGTGAATGTTCTAGAGGTCACTAATTAAATCAGCTAAACAATTGTTATCATTAGCATTTATAAATAAAAACATACTGCATACATTTGTTTCTAATACGTTGCACATTTGTTTGTATATGAGTCTTAGTCTTAACATTGCCTATTTTCTGAATACATATGTATGTATGTCACATGTTTATCTATTTCAATAGAACTGTCCACACCATCAACTATTTCTGGAACAACAGATACTTTTTTATATGACCTTCATAAAATTCATCCATCACGTGCTCTTTTGAAATTCTCAAACAAATTGTTGCTAGTATTATGAATTGTTTTGTCAGTTCTGTGTTTTTAGGGTTAATTAAAAATGTTCAATAAAATTTAAATAAACAAAATAGAGACACTGCAGGGAAATGTTTAAACAAGACTAGAGCGGTTATAATCACCACCTCATCAAATTCTTTAATGAAATCTCTGGAAGTAAAACCAATATTTCCAAAACCCGTTATGTCCAATAATATTGTGATTCTAAACTGCTTTTATTAAAGTTAATAGAAACAACGGTTGTTTAAAACTAGTTACACGTAGCTTCTAGACCAAATCTAAAAATCACAAAGCAGTTCCAAAACTTTTTCTTTTTAATCATTTACAAAATTATTTTAAAAAAAATTATAAATCGTATTTGTAATATATTTCAATTAAAGAACAATTTTATCAAGGTTTGCTACGGTTACCGCTAAGCTACCGTTACCGTAAAAAATCCCTTTCAGCTCAATTACCGTTACCACTGAAAACCGTTACCGATATTCTATAAATAATTTAAATTAACCGTTTTGATTCGTTACCCAACCTTTAATTTTATAAAGCAATTTTGTAATGGATTTGAATTAAAACAAGTAAGTAAGTGTGCTATATTCGGCTGTGCCAAGCTGTTTTTTAATTTTTTGCAAAAAAAATTAAAATTTTTTTTTTAAATTTTAAATTTTTTTTTTAAATTTTAAATTTTTTTTTTTGAAATTTTTTTTTTGTTTTTTCAATTTCAATCGGGTTAAAAAATATTTTTTGGATTTTGACCCATTGTAGGTCCAACTTACTATGGTCTTATATACGTCGTTGCAAATGTCTTTGAAATATCTATCATTAGATATCCATATTGTCTATATTAATGTCTTAAATGTCTTAGTAATCCAGATATAGGTTAAAAATAGGTCAAAAATCTAGGTTGTCCTGGTTTTTTCCGCATATCTCAGCCAGTTATGGACTCAATAATTCAATAAGCAATTTATTCTATAAAGCAATTTATTCTATAAATAATAAATTCTAAAGTATTAAGGAATTAAGACTATGAATAAATTCATAATGAATTCTAATTTAATTTGATTTGGAAAATTGAATTAAGTATTAATTCTTTCGAACTTTTGTTTTCAGTATTCAAGTATATTGAATAATTGTAAATTAATGAACCAAGAAAAGAACCATAAACTAACTAAACATCAACAAATGGGTGGAAAATATCAAACGACCAATACATTTTATAGCGAAATACCTAAAGCTACGATGTCTAGTACCATGAACTTCCATCAGCTATGTTTTAAATAATTATTTTGAAATGTTTTCTGTACATCCAAAGATAACTTTAAGAACTAAAACCGGACCATGATGTCAAATTTTGAAATGGGAAAATAGTTAAATTTATATTCAAAAAAGGCCGTCTGATAAAAAATAAAAAGATCCATGCCATGGTGGAAAGGTGAAATCTTAGAAATGTATTGGAACACCGTAAGAAACTATCAAATCAAGACGTTCTCGCGACTGTTGGATTTACGTTCCGGAACGATCCGAGTCTCGCATGGCAAAAAATTGTTAACTCAGCGACAGCTGTTGACAATCTGAAAGTTCGTTCTATAGGGATATAAAATTAGCGGAGATCGAAATGGGATCCCATCATTTAATATTTTTTATCTGCTTCGATCATAAAACATTGTTCGATCTAGTCCAGATGAGCAACGTTCTTTCACAAATTTTTTATTGTATCTTCATTATTTAATGAACTAACAATAAGTGGTACAAATCATATATCTAATAATTATTATTTAATAAGTCCAGCCAGTGCCGGACGAAAAATTTTGTAATCATGGTTGTTTTGGTTAAATTGGCATAATATGGCCACGGTTAACTAATATGTTGCGAGCCAATGGGTTTGGGTGAATTTCAAACTTTTTTAAATATTGTTCAGCATTCTTCGTGATCTCAGTTTTTACAAGGGGCACCTTTAGATTTTTGTGTATATTCGCATTTTTTATATACCAGGGGGCAACTGTGATCATTCTTAGAAAATTGTTTTGGCGTCTTTGGATCTTTTCTACATTTGACGCTGAGGCCGTGCCCCATAACTGTATGCCATAACACCATATCGGTTTTGTGATCATGTTATAAAGTAGAAGTTTACAATCTAAACTAAGCGTAGAGTTTCTGCCAATAAGACAATTAATTTGAATTGATTTCAATTTTATTTCAGTCAACTTTGCATCTATATGACTTTTCCATGTAAGGCGACGATCGAGATGTATTCCGAGATATTTCACTTCCCATTGTTGAATTATTGTTTGGTTATTGATATGAATAGGGGGGCATGATTCTCTACGCAATGTAAATATGTGTGTACATTTTTGCTCGTTAACTTTAATTTTCCATTGTTTTAACCATTTTTCTAATTCAAATATGTGATTTTGTAAGTAACGAGACGCTTCTTGAGGGTTTTCATGAATGCTTAGAATAGCAGTATCATCAGCAAATGTTGATGTATGAGTGCGATTGTAAGTTGGCATATCAGACGAATATATCGAATATAAAAAAGGCCCCGGATACTGCCTTGGGGCAGTAAATTTGCAGCACCGTTGGTTATTTTTCAATCGACATTGTTCCAGAGTTCTTCTAGTATTATGGGCTAGTTGGCTTATACCAAGAGCTTAACGTAACCTTTTAAAAATAAAATGTACGCCAGTATCAAAAGCGAAGTGGCCATAGCAACGGACCATTTCTCAAGATTACATGATTACCGAATTTTATATTTAATAGATCCATTATGTGACCAGATGTGTGGAATTTTTGAATCATATATCACTGTACCACAATACCTTCGAACTCTAGTCAAATATAGTTTTTTAACAACATATTTATTGTTGAAAAAATACGGTCCAATCACACTTCTTGTAGTTGCAATGGAGTTTCTTGAAGCCCGTGTGAATTTGTTACTATCCAATACTGCATATTGTGCTTAATGGATTTTCATCAAACAGTATTTTCTTTAAACATTTGTAGAGTCCAATCGGAGAAGTTTAAAATGATTAAGAGAGGCTTTAGTAGTTGAGTTAATTTTATCATGTAAGGGTGAAGGCCTAGATCGTTAAGCTAAATTCGTTCCAATTTCTGTAAATGGTTTATTCATTGATCACTAACGGCTACGATATTTTTTATTACTTCGGTCAGTCCTCTTATAACCAGAAATACAGCAATATTTTTTAGTAATTCCCAATCGTTTCTCGTTTGTAAACTTCACCATATTAATGAATGAAACCTTGAAGGATGTCTTTTTTTATAAACCCTTTACTTATTGTATGTTTAATTGCTCAAGTATTTTGGAATGTAATTGATATCAAAGTTGTATCAATTTTGGTTATTTCAGCATTTAAAAGATTGAAAATTATAGTTTTTTTCATTTATTGAGTGTAATTACAAACCTCTCATCAAATCTTTAAAAAACAATTGAGAAAGCCATCATTTCCACAGACTTTTTCATTTGAGAAAGTCTTTTGATTTGCATTTAAATTTGTAAAAAATATTTTCTATTTGTGTTTCCGAATCAGGCCCTTTAGAATTGGGAGAGGAAAGACTTAAACATAAAGTTTAATTAAAATCAACTACTACTCTTTTTATTCACACTTCTTTTGTAGTCTATCATTTCAACTTTTTATTCGAGATTTCAAAATTTTATACATGTAAAAAAAAGTTGATATTGTTTTGGAAATTGTTGTTGTAATAAACGCAAAATATGCAAAAATCAATACAAATGTATAACAAAATTTATTTAAGTTGAAAACCAGATCATTTAAATATCTCTCCATGCAATTAATGTGCTGCCAAAATAACGAAAAACGTGTTACTAAAATTTATTCAAACCCCACCGAAATTTTATGAAATTCGAAATTTCGCTACTTTTAATAAATTTTTTCCAAAAATGTTACCTAAATGTCTAATAAATGTCATATGTCGAGTTCATAAATGGAAAAAGTGTTAAAAATAATCGTAATTAAAGTGGTGACCATATTTCGACATCCATAACAGTACTTAAACTTAATGAAATTTTTCTTTTTTTTTCGTTTTCAATACCTGTCAAATGATTTTCGTTTATTTTCAGTTCTGTTGTTGTCGCTTTTCATATCTGTTTCTTCTTTGTAATGCGAAGTTTGTCAAATGTATGTGTTGTTTTACACATCACGTGATAGTAACGTGATAACGTTTCAAGCTATATGCATCAGCAGTACGTGAGTGTGTATAATAAGTTTTTATAAATGAAAACAAATGGACAAATAAATAAAAAATAATGTACTAATGTATGTTTCTTTGCAAGTACGCACTACTACGCACAATTAATAAAAAGTATCTATGTATACGAAAAGAGTATTAAAACCAAACTCATACACAAGTACAAGTCACATCGAACAGATTGCATTACGAAATTTGTAATGCAATCTGTGTATCTGTGTAACGTTTGAGTATATACAGTTAGTTTGGATGTGCGCACAATATTGTTTTTTTTTTTTTGTTTTTGTATATATTTATGAATACACAATGTAAACTTATCAAATTTGTTTTTGTATGTTTGATAAATATTTAAAGATGAAGAGAATTTTATTAGTTTAAAATGCATTGTGAGTTTGAATATCCTCTTTTTTGTTGGTGGTAAATTTGAGACTGAGTACTGAAAATTGAAAATTGTGTGATTTCAAGTGAAGTGTTATATGTATTTTGGTTATTCCAAAAACTGATAAATGTGTTTGGAATATGTCGATGAATATTTATGGACATATGTATTTACATTAGTAGTTTATGGGTTTACTATACTCTGGAAAATACGTTTAGAGGCAAACATTTGTATCTTTATGTATTTACATTACGTTAGCATTTTATCAATAATCCAAAATGAAGATTGTTAAGGACTTTGAAATGCTTAATGACTTAATAATCGTTATATCTCAGACATTTTCCGGGACTATTTTCCCGATTTTAAATAGTAACCGAACCAGGACTATATCCCATAAATTTGGTGTATCAATCGTGTTTATAAGTTATTTAGGGGCTTTGAAAGTTGATATCGACTCCGCTATCTACAATGATCCAGAATATATCTATTGGATGTATGACTTAAAAATGTGGGATTTACAATAGATGGCTTGTCTTTTGAACGCGGTTTTTGGTTTTAATAACATAGTTATTCAACATTGTCGAATTTTCTGCCAACTAAGCGTCATATGCGGGAAGTTTTGCTTAACTTCTTAATTTAAAAAAAAGTGCCGCTTAAGCACACCTTATGGTGAATGTGTTCCATCGGTTTCAACGTGCGAGAGATGGCTTGTTCGGTTTGGAAGTGGTGATTTTGACACGGAAGACAAAGATCGCCCACGCCAGCCAGAAAATACCAAGAATTGGATGCATTACTACATAAGGATTGTTGTCAAACTCAACAAATCTGTCGATTACACATCGTACGCAGGAATTTGAAATCCGCCAGTCTACATTGTGCTGAAATTTACTTAAAGATCTTGACCCAAACCATTACAATATCAAATTAACTCCACAACTAAAGCTGCTTGATTACATGAAGCGCCGAAACTTCTCGGCGCTCGAATTCCATCTTAAACGATGAAGCTAATTTTTGGCTTAATGGGTCTGCCAATAAGCAGTAACAAATCCACGCGTGCTTCAAGAAACTACATTGCATCCACAATGAAGTTCGTTCGCGAGAACACCTATTAAATTTCGGCCGATTATGTAAACGTTGTGCCACAACTACTGTTGTTTTCCGGAGCATCTTCTTTTCCGTATGTGCAATGGGCGGCCTCAAAGTATGAATTTACGACCTCTCTTCGTATTTCGTGTAGAGTGGTACGATCCAGTGGTTCCAGCTCCGTATGTTCTTTTGGTACATTCGAAGGTTCTTCCTGATATGCTTCGGTGGAGACTCCAACTATATTGCGCTGTAGTTAGGATGACTCCTCCCATGATATTCCAGGATGAACTACTAAGTTCAGATGAAATTATAGTCCATGATCGAAGAACCTTCGTTACCTCATGCAGATTGTATTCTGAGATAATTCGCATGTACCCTGTAACGATCCTTAAGGCTGCTTTTAGAAAGCTTTGGGTATCACTCAACGAAAGAGACCACATTTGATCAGAAGTAGTTGACCCAGTGTTGCGATTAGCCTTATTTTGAATAAATCATTTTTTGGCACTGATTTTACCAGGTTCCACTTGGAAAAATCTTTAATAATATAGACAAAAATAAAGTGTCCTCATTTGATTTATACTACAGGGGATTTTCGTCTAATTTTACGACAAATTAAACGCTCAAAACAATAATTTTTTGAAACTTTGATTGCCAGTTGACATTAGTCTATCCGAGGAAAAGTAGCTTCTCACCACAACCAGTGGATTTGTGCACGTGACCAATTTATGTGTCAAATGATTTGACAAAATCTAAAATCACCCACATATTTTTAATGTTGGGTATAAAAATAAAGTTGCCCTAATATGTGTAGTCACATATGTTTGTACATTGGGGGTGGCCCCGTTTGTATGGAGGATAAACAAGGTGTCGATGTTCCCAACTAATATCAAAGTTTAACTCAAAATTTTGTATCATGTGAATTGTCAATCAGCAATTTCAAAACGTTTGCGAGCGTCAGGATTCATCCAAAAGCAGGGAAATTGGGTACCATACGAATTGAAACCGAGAGACCTTGAAATACTGAAATGATACTTGAACGTTATAAAAGAAAATCATCATTCTCAACTTGCGATGAAAAATGGATAATAACCCGAAACGTAAGAGATCGTAAGTGAAGCCAGAGCAACCAGCCGAATCGACATAAAAGCCTAATATTCATGGCGCTAAGGTAACGCTCTGTATATCTGGTCAGACCACCACAGAAACATGTACCGAACACAACAGATTCGTTTGAAGGGATTATTGGCCAAAGAACGCACTGAATATTCGGCCAGACATGAAACCGTAATATTCGGCAACATGTTGCAATATCTGTTAAAAACTATTTAGAAAGAAGTGGTTGGAAAGTTTTGCTCACCCGCCTTGTCCGAATACCATTTGTTTCGGTCATTGCAGAACGCTATCTCTTGGATACGATTCACTTTGGAACAGAGTATCTTATATTGGCTTGATTCGTTCTTGACCTCAAGAGATACGGGATTGAAAATGCATTTCATACATATGTGTATTTTGCGAGAAATATGAAAAATCCTTAAGAAAGCACCTTTTTAAACTTTGATCCAGCTCACCAAATACTGAACTCAGGACAAACATTTTGAGAAACGATATCTTAGAAAACTTTTATTGGTGCCACCCTAATGTACACAAATAAATTATGTTTAAAAAAACAACATAAAAGTACAACGCAATTGTTGGTGAATGAGTTTTTTTTATATACATATTTTGACTTCTCTAGAAAGATGTATTACTTTTTTTGTTTGTCAGAGTACGTTCCATATAAACAAACACAGCGCCGAATTTGTTTGCTGTTTAATGTTGTACTACTTGGGGAGGAACGTTGTATTACTCACGTAGCTCCACCAAGTGCTGTGTACTGTATTGTATGGCCATATCGGTGGTGGTGGTGATGGTGGTGTTGCTCTTGAATTTTGTGGAATACAAAAAGCAGCAAACAAAAAATAACCATACAAGAAAAAATCATATAAACAAAGTACAGCAAGAAGCACATATTTATCAAACATTCTTTTGGTGTTTGCAGTAAATATTTAGATACATAGATACAATATTTATGTATCAAACCACCCTTTTTATTGCTGTTTCTTTAGTTATTTCTTGTTTTGTTACTTTTATTATCAAGAATCTCTTCTTTCGTCATATGTATACACAAAAAAAGATTTGGATAATTTGCTGTACAGCTAAAAAAAAATTAATAAAAGTTTGTTACCAAAAGCATTTTTTGTTTTCAAAGAAGTATAAAAAACAATAAGACAGCAAAGCAACATCGTCATCGATCGCAAATTGTTTGCGGATTCGTTGAGAGATGCACGTACGCCAGTGCGCTAAATTGTTACTAATTTCACAAAACGAAACAACAACTTATTGTCAATTCTGGGAAAAAATAAAAAAAATAAAATATATAAACAATTATTGAAAACTGAAAGCTAAAAATCATGTAGCTACTATACAGTCTACTCGTAGCTGTCGAGATATTATTTAAATTTTACTGACCTATGATAATTTCGCAGTCGTCAATATAATCATGAAACGTGAGTGAATTAGTCATCGTCAACATCATCAGCTCTTTGGCACACTAGACAACATGTTTATAACTTTATTACTGCTAAAGTTTATTAATTTTTAAAACAAGTGCAAATATGTATAGGGTATGAAAAAAGGAGATACTATTTGCAATTATGTTTTTTGAATGAAACACAGGTTTTTTCAACACAATATCCTTTGATCTCTAAACACTTTATCCAACGTTTCTTCATTTTTTTTATCTCTTCCAAAAAATAAGATTTGCCAAGTTCATCCAAATGCATAGGTATTTGTTTGTGAGATGATTTCATTGTTGAAGTCAATTCTCTCTCCGCGAGCCATTTTGGATAGAATAAATGGTCACTTGGGGATTAATCCGGAGAATAGGGCGGATGAGGAAGCAATTCGTAGCCAATTTATGGATTTTTGCCATTGAAACTGCACTCCTGTATTGTCCTTGTAAAAAAGAACTTTTATCTAGGCCAAATGTGGTCGTTTTTTCATATCCTCATTAAATCGACCCAATAAGTTGGTCTAATATTGATTGTTTTACCCTTTTGAAGGTAGTCAATGTGGATTATACCGCTTGCATCTCATAAAACGGTCGTCATGACTTTATTCACTCCGAGAAACCCACTGTTTTGTATCTGCTGTTTGGTCGGTGGTGTGTTGTGATGGATCCACTTTTCGTCTATGGTTACGATTGCGTTTGTGGTCGATTGTGAGCAAACTCATCTTGCGGAAAGCTTTCACATACCCAAGTGATCATACGAAATTGAAACCACTGAGCAATGTGAGATGCCTGTAAACCACTTTTTGACCATTGAAATTGATGGTGCAGAATTTCCACACGAAATTCTCGTTTTTTCTCCTCTTTGACGCAGCTTATTATAATTTTGACAGGAGTCAACTGGCAGGTGCCTGTTCACAGGATCAGTGAACAGGCAGTTAAGAGACGGGAAATTCAAAAATTCACAGACCTATTGACCCGCACTTGTACTTTACATACAATGAACATTTCAGTCATTCAAATGCTATTTGGAGTTATTACCGATAATCGGATGAGCAACCCAATAAGAAGAAGAACTGCATTAGAAATGTACTAGAACTGAAACATTTTGTTTAGCAATCAGGACTTGAACGATAATCACTACTCTTAACGAGCTCTATGAGAATTTCAATAAAACAGCAATCGTTTCGAACGTAGTTTGCTACTTTTCCCTATTCAATCATGGTCGTCGGTACCTTAAGAACGAATTTCGTAAAGCTTTATTTAACAGAAAGAAAATTGGATTTCAAGGTAGTCATCATGTTAAAAGAATGTCATGTGATTTATCACACAAATAAGTTGTACAAATGGTTATACATACATACATTGACTGACAAAAGTCTACGTACGACCATTATTTTCTCGCGGACTTCTAAACCATAATAATTAAAAGTAATGATGCAGTTTTATTTCAAATGCATTTTTATTAATATAAAAAAAAAATATCGCTAAATTTATAATTAATTTAACTTTTATTCACAAAAAATTAAAAAAATATGTTGACAAAAGTCTACAAAAGCGAATACAAATTTTCATTAAATTCAATATTTCGTTGGGCAACCACGGGCATCTACAAACGTCTGGGCATCGAAGCAACTAAATTTTCCAGTTCTGCAGACGTTATATTTTGCCATTCTTCTGGAAGGTTCTCCTTTAACATTGGTGCACAAGTAATAAGAAGTTTTCGGATCTTCCGTTGTAGAATTTCCCACACGTGCTCAATAACATTTAAGTCCGGGCTTTGAGGTGGTGTGTACAATTGCCATGGGGCATGGTAGAGTAGCCAATCTTTGACAATTTGAGACCAATGTTTCGGATCGTTATCTTGCTGAAAAATCCAACTTTAACCAAGAGTTAAAATATGAACGGATGCTCTCAAATTTTGTTCCAAAATGGATTTGTACTGATTACGATCCATATTATCCTCAATAAACACTAACTTTCCCACTCCAGAAGCAGCGACAGTACCCCAAACCATCACACTGCCAACACCATGCTTAACTGTAGCAAGTAAGTTTTTCGGATCCATTGCTGTATTTGTTTTGCGCCATACTTTATCTCACCCATCAATTCCATGTCCTTTTCAAAGTGCTTTTGAGCGAATTCCAAACGAAGTTTGCGATCCGTTCGCTAATTTACTAGGATTTCTGCTTTTATTACCATTATTATTTAAGGTTCTTTGAATTGTTCGTGAATAAACAATATATTCTGATCTTGTTGCGAGTTCTTCATTCTTGATCTGTAGACTTAATAAATTGCATTGCTTATCTGTTAAAAAAAAACAGGACATCAATTTTTTTTATTGTTTTTTATGAATAATTTTGCATGTTTACATTGCAACAACATTTTTTTTGGTGCATAGCAATAAAAATAGATTTCAAACAAAACTGCATTATTACATTTTTTATTTACCGGATTTTCTCTCATAAAGTGGCAAAAATTGTGGTCGTACGTAGACTTATGTCGACCACTGTAAGTTCCATTCTTATTATCTTTTATTGCCGATTTATGGCCTAATACATATCTAATATGTATAGATTTTGACTCTTTTTCAAGCACCCTGTTAAATGAAAATAATTGCTCCAATTTCAAATTATTCGAGTATGTCTGATTAGAAATTAATTACTTTCAAATAATCACCCAAATTTTTAAAACTAGATCATGAAAAATTGAAAATGATTAATACTGTTTAAATAAAGAATGACGTTTTCTTAGTCATTTTCAAACGTTTTTCAAGATTAAAATTACTCATACTCTCTCTTTCTCTAATAACAAATGTTTAAAGGTCACAATAGAACGTGATCAAAATCATGCATACCTATGTATGTAAGTTAAAAAAAATATTTAAGAATAATAAATAGGTCAGTAAAATGATAAACAAAATATCTCGTAAGTAAGTTAATATTTGCTGGTTTTGCCTATACAAATTAATGTTATTTACGAGGGTTTCATTTAAAGTCATTTTGACCGAATAAAGTTTTTCAGGAACAACCGGATATTTTTCACAGGTTCAACCCATGTTCTGAAAAGCGCATATTGCTTAAAATTTGCGTTATCAATTTGAAACGAAAACGGTTTTCAGAACATGTGTTGCGTTTTTCAAATCGTAAACGATTTGAAAACTCTGCGTTTTCCAGAACATGGGCGTTTGCCAAATATCCAAAATGTATTAGCAAAACACGTTTAAAAATCGTTACTCGGTTTCAACTTATATGTTAAAAACTTTCAGTGTGAACCTCGCTCTCAAAAGCTAATAACATTTTAACTCGTATTTCAATGCCGTTGAATGTAAATACTTTTAATTAAGATAAAAATACATTAAATTAAAAAAAAACAATGTAAATGTGTTCTCAAAATTAAAACAAAAATAATTAAATTCATCACGAGACTTTAAAGTTTATAGCTAGATGAATCCAAAGATCAAATAAACTGTTAGGAACTATATTTTAAAATTGTTTGCACAATATTGATAAACATCGACAAAAAGCACTTATATATTTATTTATCATTGCTTTTAAAATTCTTGATTTATTATTGAATAAATAGCAGTATTACTCATTTGTTTCAAAGCCCTACTTATAGATCAATGTTATGTATGTTGTATAAATAATAGGGTTCCAAAGGAAAAAAATGTCCAAGGAATTCCCCAGAATATTTTTTTATACAATTTCGGGAATTTCTTTATAATCCAGCAAAAAACTTGTTAATGACATGCAATTACTTTTTTAAAATTCTTGATTTATTATTATAACTTACTTTTCAATAACAAAATAATAACGTTTGCAACCCTAATACATACAGTACATTATTAGTAGACTCAGAGTAGACAAAACAAATAAGTCCATATGTACGCATATTTATATATTTTTATTGCTTATTGATTGTTTACTTTTATTGTAGCCGGTAATTGATAATTTAGCTTTCAACAAAAAAAAATAAAAAAATCGAATTTACTTTTTCCTACTTCCCATCGCAAATATTAAATGAAGTTTAAAATATGTATGTGTGCTGTTAGTCGACAATTCCAGAAAGCGGAAAGAATCGTAATTAAGTATCTGATTTCAAGGTTCACTTTGTGTTTTATTTAAGTGTTTTTTATAAAAAAAAAAAAAATATTGCAATTATTAAGTTAAGAATATCCCCATATGCAATATTTTTATTGATTAAACTAATGATCATTCATATAAATATTATAATATAAACTGTTGGTTTGTTTGCGACGCAACCACGCCTAAACCTCTTAACCGATCCGAATGAAATTTTGAACTTAGGTCCTTAGCTTGGAAGGAACTAAAGGCTACATATTTTTTTTTTTTTTAATTTAATAAGAGGCCAAAAACGGACATAATTATAATCAATCGTTTATCTGTTTGGCACAGATATTTCTTATTTAACTCTTCATCCATTGGCAAAATATTTTTTAACTAGTAGACTTTTAAGAGGTAATTAATGAAAATAATGATACTCCAGCAATAATCATTTAGTTCAAATTCGGACCACCTAATTGAACCCATTAACGAATTTTAGTTTCCTGAACAAATAGTGGCAAATATTGCACCAAATTTGACAGAAACGGTTTATCTCTTAATATAAAAATGATTAAACATTCGAATATATTTAAAATGTGAAATAGTTTATTTTCCAGAAAATTTTGCTGAAACTAAATTTTATTGAAAAAATTTGCGAAAAATAGTTGGAATAATCGATGTATCAGCCATTTATTTTCAGACCGATTATCATGATTTAAATAGCAACAGAGAATTTTTTGGAAATCACAAAACACACGTTAAAAGTTCACTCAATTTGCAAACTGTTAATAAATTTCGCAAGAAATTTATAAGTGCATTCATTAAGTAAAATACTCCCTCACAGAACAACAATTTTCATATCAGCTAAATATTTAAAAACACCAAAATTTAAAACTTTAATATTTTGCGAAATTTAGATACATTCAAGCATTTAATCATGCCACTGTCATTTTCTAGCTCCCTAAGGTATGCTTCAATTTTCAATGATTTTTTTTTTACTGTTACAATTTCAAACACTTACCTATGAGACTCCGATGAAAGCACCACAATGCGTGTATTATGATCAAATAACGATTCCAATTGTAAAGTTATATAAAAATGTGATAAATGACTAACTTGGAATGTAGTTTCAATGCCATTTTCGGTCACGCTATAAGGTAAAGCAAAGACACCAGCATTTAGGATTAAGTAATCGATGTGTCTGCAAAAAAATCAATATGATTAACTTAAAATCAAAAATATTACATCGAATACACTTACTTTACACTGCTTTTCACTTCCTCAACAAAATTGCACACCGACTTGAAGGAAGCCAAATCCAATTCCAACCACTTTAAACGATTACGACACGCAGGACGTTCCTTAATTATACTTTCTATAGCGGTCTCAGTTGATGATCGACTACGGCAAGCAAATATAACTTCACAGCCATGAAATGCCAAGGAACGTGCGGTCTCATATCCAATACCACAATTAGCACCCGTCACCACCGCTAAACGACCATGCAAATCTTTGCCATGTAAAATCTGCAAAGCAGTTGTGCTGCCATCATAACGTTGTCGTACTTGGGCAATATTCATGGGCGGCTCCTCGGCGGCAAAAGCCAAACGTGGATCTATATTCGTAGTTTGTTGGGTTAAATTGTTAAAGAATACTTGTTTTTTAGTTTGTTCGTCATAACGCTTTTCCCAACCAATTGGTAATTCACGATTTAAACGTTTTGAGCGCCCGGTGCGAGGGTGTGTCATTTGTGTCGTTTTTGTTTGTTGGCTGCGTTTTAAAATGTTGAAAAAGAAATAATGTAATGTATTTTTTTTATAAAAACAAACTACCTACTTAACATAGCAAACTAAACCCTCATCAGTGGCTTGTTCTTCCCAGCCTGGCGGCAATTCATCTTCACTATCAGAATCGGGCATAAAACCTAAAAGTTATAACATTTTTATTAATCCTACTCGTAATAAGCGAATCTAATTTAAATTTCTACTTACTCATTTTCTTTAATTGCAGAACTGGCTTATAATTAGGGAATTTTATTCACAAAAAGTTTATTTGCTTCAATTTAATAACAAACGCAATTTAAATGAATGATTTTGTTGTTTTTTTGTTTCGTAGTAATTTTTAGCAATTTGCAAAATTGACCAGCTGGACAACAGGGTGTTTGATATAATTTTATTTTTTACATACAGGGAAGGAAATGTTAAATTTTTAATATATTGTGATAGTGAGTGCGTTGTCATAACTGTATTTTAATATTAAATGAAGTCTTGAAGGTGTTACTGAACTTTAGTCTATGAAAAATAATGTCAAGTTATCTTCTTCATATATATAATTCTTCTGTAAGTGTGTTAGTAACTAAACTCCTCCTTAACGGCTGGGCCGATTTCTATGAAATTTGTTGTGTGTTTGAGTGGGTCCCTGGATGGTTTAGATTCAGAATTGACCTATATAGGAACAATGGGCATGGCACCTCCCATACAAAGTAAAAATTTATTATTGCATACGTGGAGTACTATTATAGTGGGAGTCTTCAAAGTTTGTGTCAGCTATGGCAGAACAACTTTGGCCGGGACAGCTAGTGTAATATAAGTTTTTAAAAACATTTTATGTCAATAATTTAGACCCCTTTCACACTATCCAATTTAGTTGCGCAAGTCTCTTGCCCAACAACAAAACAGCATGTAAAATTTTCTTCTCCTTAACCCGACATTACCTCGGGTATCTACAAACACAAGAGACTTGCGCAACTAAATTAGCATTACCGTTATCTTTTAAACTTTTCGAATCGATAGACAATCTTGAAAATTAAAGAAATTGACACAAAACTCATTAAACTGTTGGTAATTACAAATAAAAAATATTCTAAATCTGAAAAGTTTGGATTGAAAAATGCTAGGACGTCATACTTCGTCATACTTTTCCAAATATTCAAATAATAGGTTACAATCTTAACATCTTAAGAAACTAGGATTTTTTTAGTATTTCATTACAATATACTTTTATTAACTTATATTAAAAACAAAAAAATAAGAACATAATTAATTAAATTCTGAAAATGGGAAAACTATTCATTATTATGGTATTAACAAAAAGATGGCGGGTATATTGATTATGTCATTCCGTTTGTAAAATATCGAAATATTGGACGTAGAACCAAAAAGTATGTATGGCCCCATCAGTGCAAAATTGGTGTAACCCACAATTTTTATTGGTTGCTGTGTTAGGTGTTACATAGATACATAGATACATTCCTTACATTACCCACTATCAATACAAAGTGGAGTAAGCCACCTTTTTGTATTCAAACGCAGATGGTGCTGAAAAAATTGTTTTTACAAAGATCATAATATAGCAAAGTGATATAGCAAAAGTGGTGTAAATTACCCTTACCTCTAAGTAAATAGTTTTGGGATTACACCACTTTTGCCCTGATAGCCTTGGGTCCTCATAAGATTCTAAGACGATATATCTATATCCGTCCGTCTGTTGAAAACACTATAGGGTCAAAAGGAAAATACCGAGTTGGCTGTTGGAAAATGGGCAATATCGGTCAACTAGCACCCGTACAAATGTCCCCCGGAATACTGTTTGAGCAGCCATAAATATGTTGATTATGCGGCAATCCTGATAAAATTTTGCACAAATTAATTCTAGGTACTCTGAAATTCTACTGTGAAGTATGGCGGAAATTGGTCTTCATTTTTCGCTGAGACCTTGTATGTTAGACATAAACAAGTTTTTTTAAGTTGCTGTTTGAAATAAGCTGGGACTAATTGCGTATTTTTGGTTTTTAGTTTTTAAGTTTTTGTGTGATTTTGAGAAGTGTGCTTGGGGTCGTTGTCCTGCTGGAAATACCAGGCGCCACTAAGACCCAAAATAATTGCGGAATCTTTCAAATTGCTTTTCAAAATGTTTAAATAAAGAAATCGGTCCATATTTGTTTCCACAAATCGCAGTTTTCCAACTCCATTTGATGATATGCAAACCACCACCATGCTTAAGTGTTGAAATGAGGTTCTTCGGATGCAGCTCTTCATTATATACATATGTATATATATTAATTCCTGTGGTTCCTATAAGGAGCATAGGGCCGTTTGTGGCAACTTCATTAGGCAAAATCATTAGGTTGCGGCAATTTTTTTGTTATCTTCACAACCGAATAAATTGTACTTGCTTTCATCACTAAAGAGCACATTGGCCCAGAAATCTTTTGATTTGTCGGAATTCTTAAGTGCGAAGTAGAGTCGCTTTTTTCTGTTTCTTTATCTTATTAATGGTTTTTTTCCTGGTACGTAGCTATGTAATCCGCTTTTTCGCAAAATACTTAGCACTATTTCTGAACGAACATTAATATTGTGCTCATTCAAAGTGTTTCGAATTTTCACGGATTTTTACACTTTTTATAAATCGCTCAAATCGTAAGGAAATTTTGGTTGGCCGTCCAGTTTATGGATTGCTTGCAAGGGATTAGACTCGGACACAGTTTTTATACAGTCTGCACTATAGACTTGACACGTCCATCAATTTTAGCAATTGAACTCAAGGACTTTCCACAGTTCCTCAATTTTAAAATACGCATTTCGAAAATCACGTAAATCGAAAATCGACGTCTTTTTGACGGTTATGGCTCGATATTTTTTAAAATTTTTGAACATTTTGTTAATTCGAAAAGTTTAAGTTTTGTTAAGAACATCTAAGATAATAAATGACAAAGAAATAGACTCTTATAATTTGTCGTACCTGAGATTTGAATTCTGCGTACCTATCTTGGAAATAATTTTCAATACTAACTTCTACTGAAGCTCAATTAAAACCACAAAATTCTTAATCCAGTCGTACCAATAGTAACGCTGTTGTAATTGTCATTTATTTTCCAATTTGCTCCACTGTTCGTTAATAATTACTAAAATTCACAAATTGTTTCGCGTTATTAATTATATATATATTTTTTAATTTAATGCACATTAAAATTACTTAGGTTTATAAAAAATATTGTTATACAATATATATAGTACCAAAAACAATATTTTGTGTACACATTACTTAAATTATTATAATAAATGCTACTAATATAGTCATCAACAATAGAAATAATATAAAAAATTGTATCTCTGCATCACAAAAAAAAAATAAATCAATCAAGTCTTCTCTAAATGTGTGTTTTTTCCACACATTCACTGCTTATTTACAATTCCGGTTTATTAATTATACCATAGAATAGAGGTAATTTTGTGGGATCGTGACGAATGAGAATTAGGAACGGTGTGTCACCACGAAAAACTACATCTGTACCAGAACGATGTAAATAGGTGAGAGTGGCAGCGGCCGCTTCAGTACCCTCTTCATCAACAGAAAAATCGACTTTATGTATAATGTCATCCACAAAAAGATCGGCCCGATATGAATCGGGTTTTAGGCGCTCTGCTTCTAAATTGAATAGCGCGGCTGTAGCAGGATCACGATAATAATTAGGAACTTGACGTTTTTCCCGTTTCTCAGACGATTTTGTAGTAACTGTAGTTGAAGGCTTTTCAGTTGTAGAGGACATTTCCATGGACTCTGTCATGGTTTTATTATGAGTTGCAGCCATAGTATTGTTGCTAGTTTCCCCATTTTCACCAAATCTGGAGGAAAAAATAAGACCCGGTTCAGCAAATCTATCCAAAACATTGTGGCTTTGATAAACCGGTTTTTTTCTATCTATGGACTCAAATGATACACCACCAATTCTTGGTGGGGCAAATTTTCCAAAAACTGGTGCTGCTGCTTGTGCTGGAATTGGAAGAGAAGGTGGCGATGCATAACTGGATCTACCACCAATCAATGACAAATCACTATAACCATTTATAAATATATCACGGACATCCATATTTTTTAATATAGCTTTCATGTTCATAGTGCGGGTAAAATGCATTTTGGGAAAGACCATTACCGTAGTCTTACGTTCCATATTATCAATCATACCATTTATTTTGTGAGCATTTAAAGTATACTGCAATTCTCGTAGTCTTTGGCGGGTGGAATTATTGGGTTGTATTACATACATGGTAGTTTCATTGCCCTTATAGGGTAGACCTATAATACGACAATCATATTCTTTGGCATCATAAAAGGGAAATATACCTCCGGTGGGCATCATTTGTACTTTAATGGGTGGATTGTGTACACCATCGGGATAGAAATAATCTTCCTGTGTCGCTCTGGGAAAGAATGAAGTCTCCCAAAATGCCTTAAAGTACAAAACAGAGGCAAGAATTATGTTTGTTGATTTCTCTATTTCGCCAGTAATAACTTGGGGAATTTTTCCAAAAGTAGCTTTATCGACCCAGGCATTAATATGATCGCGAGCCTCTCTGCTTCTAGTCTGAAAGTCTAATTGTTGCAATTCCGATTCGTATATGGATTGTAGGACTTGACTAAAAATAAAGAAAGAAGGAAAAAAATTGTGATAAAACTAAGTAAATAATAAATTTTGTATTTTAATGGTCAGATTTTATACATTAAAGATGACCTTTGCAACGACGTATATAAGACCATAGTAAGTTGGACCTACAATGGGTCAAAATCGGAAAAAATATTTTTTAACCCGAATTTTTTTTTCGCAAAAAAATTTTTTTTGCCTAAATACATATTAAAAAAATTTAAAAAACAAAAAAAAAATTTAAATTTAAAAAAAGAAAACAATTCGAAAAAAAATTTTCCAAAAAATTAAAAAAATTAATTTTGTTATATTAAATATTGAAAATTTTTATTTTGAAGTATAATTTGGTGAAGGGTATATAAGGTTCGGCACAGCCGAATATAGCTTGTTTAATATCATATAAGTTTTATCAAATTCAAAACCAAAACAATGGAAACTTTTAAACTTCTAGAGACAGACTAAACCAAAAAAAATATGTAAGACAACTATGTAAAAAGCATCACATTCTACCATTATTTCAATATTTATTTAATTTTTAAAATCTACTTTCATAATTTTTTCCAAAATAATGGATTAACGGATTGGATTTTGGCCTATTTATTGAATATTCTATAGGTACTTCTTAAACTCTTGACCTTTGGTTGCTTCAGTTTGCAGACTTACAATGTTAGTTCTAAATTAAGAATATAAACCCTATTCTTTTCATAACATTAAAAAAAAATCAAGGTTATCCCTTTAAACAATTAAAATAACTATTTATAATAATTTCAAAACTAAATTCATTTGTCACTCTAAAAATAATTAAAATAATCATTTGTCATCGTATCAACAAAAATGTGTAAACAAAAACTAACGGAAATCTATTGTTAATACAAATTTAAATTAAGATTTTAAAATAAATGTTTAAATTTTGGCACGAATATCAAGTTTTTTTAATCAATTATATGTATTATATTTATTTGTTTTAGTAATAACAAAAAAAGTAGATGAATAAAAAAAAACTTTCACAAACTTTTTATACAAATAAATATTAAAACTGATAATTGAAATGGTGAGAAAATTAAAATACATATGAAGGCATTATGTGTTTTGTAAAATATGAGTGGACTATGATTTTATAAACGTATGTACATACATATGTAGTTATAAATATAAAATTTAAGAATTTTATGGATGGCAAAGTTTTAGCGTTAAATTAATTACGTATGAAATAATTGAATTGATAAGTTGAAAAACAAAGATTCAATGGTTAGCTAGCTTTGTGTTATATTGAAAACATTTCTATACAAAAATGTATACATACATATATTTTTTTAAAGCCTTTTTCACAATAAAATTACCAATTTTTCACTTTAATTTATTGTCAAATTAGAAAGTTGTGGCACTTTTTTGAATAGGGAAATTAAAATTGTCGTGTATAATTCAGATTTTTAAGCTTGTTCATAAATTGATCTTGAATTGAGATTAGTATAAATTTGGCGGCTATTAATTTACAAATCGTTTAAGAATGGATCACATTTTTTGGCTGAAAATGCAATGGAAACTTTTCCAAATATTTAACTAATAAAAAAAAAATATTTTTAAATTATTATTTTTTAGTGACTCAGTATTTTACATTAAATCAATAAATTAGCCTCCTTCAAAATATTTTCCATTCCCTTATAATCACATCTGAAAAAGCTTCCTTCGTGGTAAAATTATTAGTCCATATTTTGCGAATTTCCTATAGTTTTTTTATGGCATTGGGATCTGACGTTTGGGCGGCCTTCAAAACTCTTACCTCAATGGATTGTAAACACTCAAAAAACAAGTTTTTAGCTATATTGTCGTTGAATCTTGTAGGGTTTTTAGAGTCGTTGATTATAAAACTGAACCTCAAAATTCAATAGGTTGCAGCAATTTACGGACAGAGATTTTTTTAAAAACAATCGAATCCAAACAAATATAGGTTTCCTAATCTTTAATCAACATTTAAAAAATATGGTTTGTTTTTAATTAAATTTATTATTTATTAAGTATTCAATTAAATTTAATTATTCAATTTCTATATTGGGCAACTTTTTTGAAAGATAAGACTCCATACTATATGTAAATAAGAAAATATATTTCATATACAAAATCCAAGTACATCCAATAATATAAATGTTTTAAAAACATTAAATGGCATTCAATTGAAATGGTATAATTGAATCATAAAGAAAAGTTCGAGTACTGGAATATCTATACTTGATAAATATTTATTTAACAATTACTGACATTTGTTGTCAAGACAAATTTGTCTGAGCGAAAGCACTAATAATTTTGTCATAACGAAGCAATAATGCTAATAAATGGAGACTATATATACCTGGTAATTTTTTATCTTGACAACCATTTTGACGTTTATCATGACAAAAATTTATCAGGTATATCCATAGTGTTACCTCAGATTTTACAGATATGCAGCAAATGACAGTTGTCAAAAAAGTAATATCGAACCGTATGGTTATTTTGACGATCACAAACATTTTTTAATGGTTGTAGTTTGCAGATCGAGAGAAAAACTAACATTTTCAATAGGCAACGTATGTGACCTCTTTCCAAACACAACCATTTCGACATTATCTTTTGTTTGTTTTCTATTGCTGATTGATTCATATCTGTAAAATTTGGCAAACATTTATGTCAGGCAATTATAAACTTCCCTACCCAGAAATGGTACTACAACTTTAGTATTTTACACTTGTTTTAAGAGGTATTTGATGTCTTAGAATAAATGGACGATTTATTAAAATATATAATGGAAATTTCAAAGGTGTTTAATATAATTGTAGCCAAAATATAACAAACGTGTAGCAATGCCCTAGTTGCAAAAAAATAAATATTTAACTACATATTTATTAATATTTATCTTAATGACCTTTAATAAAAGTTAGGAAAGAAAAAATTCTTTATTCAATTTTCAAAATCAAATTAAATTTGATCTCTTTATTTATTACGAATTAATTCGTATGCCGAATTGCTCAAATCTTCAAATATGTATATCAAATTGATTCCTTTGCGAATTCTTTCATAATTAAATCACCCAAGTTTTCTTTAACAGAAATCCATTACAAAATAGAATTTATTGAATATTAAATTTTTCTTCAGTTCAAATCCATTACAAATAGGCTTTAAACTATTTTTTTTAATTCATTGTATAAAACAAATTGAATAAAGAACAAATATTTTTATTCAATTTGGATTAGATTTGAATTAACAAATATGGAACCATTCCAAGAATGAACAAATTTAATAATGAATTAACAACATTATGAATAAATTCAATAATTAATGAATTCTTTTCAAATAAAAGCCTTTGAATAAAGCATAATAATTAGTTTGTGGGGAATGGTATTATGATAAGAATTTCTGACATTTTTTGATTCTGAATTAAACTTAAATTGAATTAATTCGAAGCTCTGAATTTAATTAATCTGTTCTTATAAATTCTTTTTTTTTCATCCAATTCATTATTTTATTTCCATTAAATATTTTATTAAAAAATGGAAATGGTGTAGCCAATATTTTTAACTCTTAATTTCCTTACTACTCACCTATAATCGGGATTTAATGTATAACCGCTTTGTACAAATAAACCATTTGCCACTTTGATGATATGCTCCACGGGCGGTTTAACACGATTTGAGGACGCACGTACCGGTGCCGTTTTCAGTGTAGTAAAACGCCAATTGGCATTTGGACGCTTATTAACACCACCGATATTCACGTTTGTATGCTGCATGTCATTTAGCATTAGACCAAATTCTTCGTGATATTTACTGGGATTTTGAATGAGTTCACTATCAGAATCAAGGCCAAGCAATTGTTTTAATTCCTGATAACTTCTGCCCTTAGCACCCAATGTTAACAGTGATAATGCGCCCATAATACTCAGAGGTGAGAAGATTTCACTTCTGGTGGCGTAGGGATCCAAAGCAGCCAACTCTAAGCCCAGACTATGACCAAAATGCAAAACATTTTCGGCAATAATATCAGAAATCCTCTCATCTACTTGTTTATTAGTAGTGCGTGAAAATTTCGATAACAAAGGATTTGTATGACGCACACCGTCTGATGGGGTTTTCCAGCGTTTTTCATGATTTGGCACTAGTATATCCCTTATTAAATGGTCGTTTGTCTTAAGATCCACTGTCCATGACAAGTGAATGACAACAGCCAAAAGTGTCAACGTTAATGGATGCATGAAATTATTAAGAATTCTCATCACTTGTTTTAATTTAATTTATATATTAATTTAAATTTTTATAAGTATGTATTCTAAAATACAACGAATTAAACTTGTGCTTAAACCCGTATGTCCAGCAACCAGCTCACACAATGTTTATAAACTACTAAACTGTTGACTTGTTTTTTTGACTAGTTCTGTTTATACTCTGTAGATACTTTTTGTTACTTAGTATTTTTGCGATACTCTTGTTTTGTGTTTTGTTTTTTATTTTATTATGGTTTTTAACCGCGAAACGATTCACTTATTAACTCGCACAATCGAACCGATACTCATCAAACGATTCATCCAACTGATCGTATTACAATTCTAGCTTTGTGTATTTAAAGTCAGTGTTTTTGTTAAGCTTATTGTTTTTGGTTTTTTTATGAATGAGAACCGTTACTAATACTGGATTTTTCAGAATGTAGAAACTTGAACTTAGTTTTAAAGAGCAGGTTGTGGTATTTTTGTATTTTCTCTGTGATTTTTCTCAACATAGGTAATTTGCAAATTGTAATACAAATATTTTGTGTATTGCCAGACAGAACGATTTGATCATTATGGGGGTATTGTTAAAATAACCCCAGCAGTTAAGCAAGTAGTCAATGTATCCCTTAAAGACAGTAATTGTCACAAATGTCTTATCACTTGGCTGACTCCATTTTATATATTTTGGTCATTTGACACGTGTTTGCACTTTGTAGTGCAGAGAGAAGACAATTGGTTACTTTATGCATCCCAAGTAATCTAGCGTGAAGACAATTGTCACTTAAGTGTCTCTAAGTAATCTAGAGTGTAGTCACTATAAACGTTTTGTGAGTAATTCGTACAAACTGGTTTTTTACAAATTGTGTTAATATAATTCTCATACAGTTTATTTTTATTTTTGCTTAAGTATACTGATATCCCATGTAACATAGCATGAAGTCAGTGTCTCTTAGTAACCTATGGTGAAGTCACTTCAAACTTTTTTTTGTACTGCACTTTATTTTACCCACCAGAAGCGTTGACTACTTTCGATCAGCTATCCGATAGTCACATTGTAATCAAAAGGGTCAATTGACCCCCTGCTTAGGACATACAAGTGTTAAAATAACTAGTCAAGTAGCTGATCAAGTAACCAGTTACAAAGCTAGCAAGGTAACTGACGCTATGTAACCAATGTGTGAATCCAATGCGTTGCCTACTTTGGACCAGCTATTAGACAGTCCCATTGTAATCAAAAAGAGACAATTGACCCTGTGCCTAGGACATGCCCGTATTAAAATGACTAGTCACGTGACTATTGAAGTAACTAGCTCCCACCCTAAATGATGGGTAAAATCCCTAGTTCGGTACTGTCTCCTAGAACTGCTGGGATAGCTGAAGTCAATAGTCACTTTAGTGTCTCTTAGTAATCTATGGTGAAGTCACTTCAAACTTTTTTTGTACTGAACTTTATTTTACCCAACAGAAGCGTTGATTACTTTCGATCAGCTATCAGATAGTTACATTGTAATCAAAAGGGTCAATTGACCCCCTGCTTAGGACATGAAATGTTAAAATAACTAGTAAGTAGCTGATCAAGTAACCAGTTACAAAGCTAGTAAGGTAACTGACACTATGTAACCAGTATGTGAATCCAATGCTTTGCCTACTTTGGACCAGCTATTAGACAGTCCCATTGTAATCAAAAAGAGACAATTGACCCCCTGCCTAGGACATGAAAGTGTTAAAATGACTAGTCACGTGGCTATTGAAGTAACTAGCTCCCACCCTAAATGATATTCGGCAGTAAATAATTTTTTTTTTTAATTTTTTTTAAAAAAAATTTTTCCAATTGTTTTTTTTAAATTTTTGGAAAAAAAATTTTTGGATTGTTTTTTTAAATTTTAAAAAATAATTTTCTTTTAAATTTTAATTTTTTTTTTTGTTTTTTCAATTTTTTTTTATATTTAGCGAAAAAAAATCGAGTTAAAAAATATTTTTCCGATTTTGACCCGTTGTAGGTCCAACTTACTGTGGTCTTATATACGTCGTTGCAAAGGTCTTTGAAATATCTATCATTAGATGTCCATATTGTCTATATTAATGACTTAGTAATCCAGATATAGGTCAAAAATATATCAAAAATCGACGTTGTCCTGGTTTTTTTCTTATATCTCAGCCATTTGTGGACCGAAGTATTCCGGAGATATTGATGTATGAATCGTGTAAGTTATTTGGGGGCTTCGGAAAGTTATTTCAACAGACAGACGGACATGACATACATATATACTTTATAGGGTCGGAAAATTATATTGTGGAAATTACAAACTTATATATACCCTTCTCACGAAGGTGAGGGGTATAAAAATATCCAGACTTCAAAAATGCCAATAGCAGTGTTATAATAACAATTTCCCTGAGATCTCTTCTATCTAGATTTTTGATTTATACATTTCAGAGCTATGATCGAAACATTAGCTAATAGTACCATTTAAATATCACCCATTTATACTACGTAAGATTTAAGACGATAGATTTCAAAAATAAGAGGAAAATAATACAGCATTTTGGAATTATGTCAAATAAAGTAAAATTTATTTTACATTTTTCCTTTTTTTATATTAAAACTTGTCGGTTTCCGCGGCTGCCCGGACCAGTTTTAATGTGCTTTGGTAAATTGTATACGTTTTTTCGAAATAAGTGTTTTATAGGGATATAGCAAACAAGACCAGCCTCATTTTCACCACCAGCGCTAAATGACAACTAATTTTCAATTTTACATTATTGATAACCTCCTGGGCAGTAATTTTTGAGAATATCTTAAAATCTCTTGTTATGTATTGAATTATTTTGTCTCAGATTAGTTTTACGAGGTCTTCCTTCAAATGTTGAGTTTTTGCAGTACCTCAGTATAATTGTATATTAGTATTCACCGACTACAATTCCAACATTATATTAAATACAAATTTGAAATTTATTTCAGATTCTTAATTGGTAACTTGTAACCTATATACATATTGGATCCTTATTGAAATTGCAAAATCTGACTTCACATTTTTCCTCAGGAACCAGAAATCTAACAAATATGGTTATTTCAGTAAAAAAACTAAGAATTTTTAAAATTTTGTAAGAATTATAAAAAGCCAGTGAGAGCTTGCTTCAGTTCACAGTCAATGGAAACTTCAGGGCTAATCCTTGCACAGAATAAAGATATCCCATCATGGAAATTATTTAAATCATGTTAGTAACCCTATTTAACCTGTATACAGTGTATTTGAAAAAAAGACTCTCTTACTATCTCTTTTATCATTAATCAAGCCCGGTTTTAACATGAAAACACTCTCTTTGACTCATGCACAGTTTTTTGTGTTGAACATCATCGATAAGTAAAGAGTAAATCCCCCAGAAAATCCAAGCAAAATAATATGTACTTAACAATTGTTATGTTTAATAACAAATATGTTATTCCCTTTATAAACAACTTATCATCATTCATACATTAAACAAAATTTACAAATTTTTTACGTACTCGAAGTGATAATGAATTTTAAATATGCCTGGCCATGACGTCAAATTGTTAACAGATAAATTCATTGAAATCGGTTTTCTTTTAACTACATTTTTATGTGTGTTTTTTTTTGCAAGAAATTTATAAATTTTGCAAAAAAAAAATATTGTAATATGACTCTTTTGAACCCTTGTTTATGATGTACTACGTACTAAGTGCTCTTAATTATTCTACATTTTGTTTATCTACTAAATACAAAGCCTGGTTTTTCCAATATGTATAAAGATTACAAATATTTTGTATGAGTTTCCAAGCTTTGAATGCGGTTCCACAAAGAGTTGATTGTTTTTGTTCTCGTATGGTATTTTTCACACGTGATCATAATTTAAAAATTTCTGCTGGTGTTCGTTGTCATAAATAATTATTCGTAATATTCTTTTATGGCTGGTATTCCAAATAGATTTAAAAATAAAGAAACCGGTTCCTTATTTTATGGGTAAAACCAATTTGTGGTAGATAAATACAACTTTGGCAATGA
This sequence comes from Calliphora vicina, assembly GCF_958450345.1. Lineage (NCBI taxonomy): Eukaryota > Metazoa > Arthropoda > Insecta > Diptera > Calliphoridae > Calliphora > Calliphora vicina. The sequence goes on from NC_088781.1 coordinate 28,474,298, forward strand.
TCATCAAGCGATGATCTATTTATGAAGAGTATATATATGAGTTCATTAAATGTAATCAAATTTACGTTTTATGTACAGTAACTGTTAAAGACGTGAAGATGGAGAGAATGCATACAAAGAAATGCATCTAAATGGGCAGTGGGGAATTTAAAGTAAAAAATCTTACTTTCGCGGTCTCTCGGATTCAATTCGAATGGTATGGTCGTATGGTAAATAAATTTTGTTGTTTTCAGCATGACACAACAATATAAGGTACACTCAGTAGAAAATAAATTCTCAATTATACAATTCTAATTAAACAATTCAATTATACAATTAAACAAAAGAAAATATGACAAAAAATCAAAATCAAACGTTATAGAGGTAAATATTGAAAACTCTCCCTAGTGATTCTACCTTCTACAATTGCTGTATCATGGTTTTCAATATAATGTTCAAATGTAAGGTTTGTACCATAAAGAATATGCATTGATCGGAAACTCTCCTGTCAAAGACCTAACTCAGCTGTCAGAAACCTAAGTGGTGAGAATATATTAGTAGAAAAAACTATGTGAAATCAAAAAACCACACTCGTATGTGTGATTATTTTGTGTAATATTTTTGTTTGAGTTTTTTTATAGTTTCCGCTCTATGTTCCTCTATGGTTTGAACCATAGAGAATAGACATATGTAGAGCGGTAACTCTCATATCAAAGACATAACTCAGTTGTCAGAAACCTAAGTGGTGAGAATGTATTAGTAGAAAAAACTATGTGAAAACAAAAACCACCACAAAAAACACAGCTGAGTTAGATCTTTGACATCTGAGTTTCCAATCTATGTGATTAATCTATGGTTTGAACCTTCGTCTTTTTAATCTAACATTTTACTAAAGGCACGTTTATAACATTGTGTACATTTAAAATCCGAAGAATATTGTTATGACGTTTGATGCTTGAGATAAATCGTATTGGTTTTATATAGAGCAAAAAAATAGAATTTATGCATGTAAATGAGCGAATTTATTTAAATGGCTTTTGATTTCATTTGTGTAAAATTAACATCTATATGCCATATCCATATAAGGTGACGATCGAGGTGTACATTTACCGAGATATTTAACATCCGATTGTTAACTTATTTTTTTTATTTACATATTTAAATATTGTGTGTGCTTTGAATATATTAAGCGGTACTCCGATTTTAATTTTTTTATGTTTATACACGTTTGTAGTCCGTAACTCAAAATTAAATTTTGACCAAACACGTTTCCAAATCATATGATAGCATTTGCATTTTTTTAATTGTTTAAAGTGTATAAAAACTGTAATAGACAGTTAAATAATTTAAATTTCAATTTAAAATTTATTTCGTAATTTTCATAATGATATTTATCTTTACATCTTTCACTAAATAATAGTGTTATAAAAAAATTAAAAATTTTGTAATGCATATTTTTCTATTTCCAGACTATAATTCTCTAAAAATTTATTTTTTTAAAAATATTTTTAATTTTGTAGTGCATTTTTTATTTACTTTGCTGATTGCAGATAGCGCTACTAAAAAATTAAAAGATATCTTTAAAAAAAACTTTAATTTTAGTTGTCATAACAACGGGGACACCCAGATGTACATATGTATTAGGGTCCATCCTAATACAGTGGGACCTCGATTATCCGTATTGCTCGGGACCGGAAGCATTCTGGATAATCAATTTTCCCGGTTAATTGAGTACCAATTTTGAGTAGTTTTTTAAAGGATTTTATGTAAATGTTTAAATAATATAAGGATTTTATTAAATTTCGGACATATGCCCACAGCATTTCATTTTCTGGGCAGAGTAAGTTGTTCCACGCATTTTTCAAAACTGCAGAAGTAACAGCGTTCCAAGCATTATTAATTGACAACAGTGCTTACTTGATGTTAAACGCTTTCTGAAATTCTTATCTATTGACGATAATGACATTTAAATCTCCATATTGCACCCTGATCCATCGGTTTGATCAAAGACGTCACATTTGGTGGAAAATTGTATAAATTGTTCATTGCTGAGTTTTTCTATTCTATTGATATGAATTGTGGCAGCTATATAATCAGCTGAAGATTTTTGTCCTCAGTTTGTGAATTCCATGTCGCTTTTTTGTTTAATTTTGAATGGAATATTTTAGGCTTTTCATTCACTATTAATCCAGAACTTTTGGTTCGTCAGCTGTCTTTAAATATTTTCAGTTTCAAATGGGGAATTCCTCTTTTTCGTTTTATTCACATTGTGTTTGTTGTTCAAAAATAATCGCAAATAATTTAGCTTATAATCCCGGATAATTGAGCTAATTACGGTTAATCGATGCAAAAAGTTGAAATCGATCCAAAATTTGTTTCTTTTTCTTTCACGGATAATTGATGTTGCCGGATAATCGAATAATATTAAAATTCTTAGATCACAGTTGAAAACAGTTTTAAATATAATTTCTAAGCTCTAAATGTATTCGAATTTAAGAATGTATTTTATTGAGAATTACTGACTCTGAACTACTTCCTATTTAAAAAATACGTTATTATTAAATCTACAGCAAAAAGTACATTTAACGTTAATATAGATATCTGCCCTATACAAAATATTTATTTTGACTCACCCTGTTCATGAAAAATACAACAGCTGTTTGAAAAACAAAAACAACAAAAGCCAAACACAAAGAGTACATTCAGTGAGAGCAATAAAATTTCCTTTGTTTATACAAAATTTTTTGCTTAGATTGTGTTCAATTTGTTTATTTTTTTGTTAATTTTGCATTAATTTATTTATGTAATTTACATATTTGACAAACTAATGAGATTGAAATCAGGGAACAAATATTTCGGTGGAAAGAAACATTAACTTGTAGATGTGACTGAGTGTGGGTGGGTTTGTGTTATGGCCAGTAGAGATTTGGAAGTGCTCGAGTTAAAGCCACCTACTACTTGCACTGCAAATAATTATGATATTAAACGCTTTAATATAAATGACTTATCTTACAATGATTTCTATTGGCAATATATGGAAAGAAATTATCCAGTTATACTAACGGATGTTTCAACACAATGGGAATGCCGTCGTAATTGGATTAAAGACATTACACAAGAGTTAACACTAACAAATAACATCGATAATCAATTTGTACCACCTACAGCAGCTGCCAATACAATTAACTATGACTACCTCAGGGAAAAAATTGGCAATTGTCAAGTACCCGTGGCAAATTGCAATCGAGAATACTTTGATAGCCATGCCAAGTGTGAAATGTCATTTTATGATTTTCTCCAGTACTGGCAAGAAAGGCAAGGAGACTTGTTGGCTGATGAAAAAACATCGACGGAATTAAGTAATATTGATAATAAGACTAAAACCACCGGAGAATTACTCTACCTCAAGGATTGGCATTTGAAGGCTCAAAATGCTGACTATGATTTTTATAAAGTTCCTAAATATTTTGCCTCCGATTGGTTAAATGAACATTTGATGGCGACAGAAAGTGATGATTATCGTTTTGTTTATATGGGACCAAAAGATACATGGTAAGGAATGAAAACATTAAGGAGCTGTTCAATAATGTGGCATACATTTATGTTATGCTTCGTAGAGGATATAAATAAATTCCCTTAGATTTTGAAATATCCACTTTTGTTTATTTTCTAGGACGCCTTTTCACTCCGATGTTTTTGGCTCATTTAGCTGGTCTACAAATATAATGGGCATTAAGAAATGGTTACTCCTACCTCCCGGAGAAGAACTAAAACTCTCCGATTCTCTGGGCAACTTACCGTTTGTCATTAACGAGGATATGCTAGAACATAAATATGTTAAATATTTTACGTTAATGCAAAAAGAAAACGAATCTTTATTTGTGCCCAGTGGATGGTATCACCAAGTATGGAATGTAACCGATACCATATCAGTAAATCATAATTGGTTCAATGCCTGTAATCTACAACGTATTTGGAACAATCTCAACCATCAAATGGAGAAAGTTGTCAAAGAAATCGATGATTGCCGGCAAATGGACAATTTTATGGAACACTGTCAAATGATGTTGCGTGCCAGTTTTGGTCTGAACTACCTCGACTTTTTACAACTATTGGAATGTATAGCAAAAAGACGTTTAAGCAAATTTAATAACAATACTGCCATAACCATGTCCTCATTGTCATCAACATCATCACCACAAACAATGTGTTCATTCGATACGGCAACGTCTTCCCATCTAATATTTTTTGATAATTTTACACCCAATGATTATCACGTACATCATGATTTAGAGCGAATTTCGCAAGTAATTGAATTAATGTTGCAGGATTCAACAATTTGTGACGATCGTACAGTTTTATATCGTAAATGTATACATTTAAGGGAATTAGTATCATCGGCATTATCATTAAGTCTGAATGAAAAAAATATATCATCATAGTCAGGGAATGCTTGATATTAAGTAGTTTTCATAAGACTATTTTTATTTATTAACTTTTATTGTGACTTTGCTACCCATTACTAAATATTTTGTAAAAATATATGTTTTACATTATATGTAGTTTTTTATAAAATTATAAATTATTTATTAATTAAAAATGTAATTTTTAGTAATGGGTACATTTCTATAGTTTAAAATTAAGTAAGTAAATAATTTAAAATCAATAAAAATGCAAATATTTTTATACCAATAAAATGTTTTTAAAAAATTTGGGGGAGAATTAAGTGTATGTATTAGAAACTCGATAAATTAGAGTTACAGTGACACGGCTTTATATGGAAGCTTAGATTTTAGTTTTACAACAATTTGTTGGCCCTCTTAATGACTAAGTATTTTTGATTGCTGCTTCACAGCGACGATTCATTGAACCAATTAAAGATTCAATCGTCTTCTTTGAAATATTCTACCAATCTCCTATAATCGCCTATAATTTGCAATTTCCCATGGTTTTTCTTTGGGAATGAGATCTGGCAATTGATCAGGTCACTTCAAAACATTTAGAAGGGTGCTGTAGCTTAATTAGTTAGCATGTTGGATCATTAAGCTGCCAGTGTTCGATTACCAGTCGCAAAACGTTACGAATTGGAGCTTACGATTATTTCCACATTTGTAAAAATTCTGTGACAGACCTGACATTTTACTTCCCATTAACACAAGTATATTAATTCATATTCACGCCGCACACTATTTATTTTTCTTTTTAATTACTTGTGTAAAATTTATTTAATTTATTAATTTTTAACGGTTATGTTTGTGATTGGCAACACTCTTTAGTTTATGTTTCTTTTGTAAAATATTGTTTATTTACTTTTTTGCACTTTGTTTTTGTTTTGCTACGCTGTTCGTTAAATTTACCAGAGATTAAAAACAAACAAAAATAATAAATACACGTACTAAATTCAACATTAAGAGAGTGAATAAATTATCAAAAACAAAAGACTATGAGCTTTATAATAAAATATAACTTATCATAGTTTAAAGAAACTGAAAACCAATGTATTCTACTAAATAGAAGACCATACGGAATATTAATTAGTAAGTACGAAATAATAATTCAAGAAACATGCCTTTGAAGGGGATAAAAGTATTGGAATTTGCTGGTTTGGCACCAGCACCATTTTGTGGAAAAATTTTAGCAGACTTCGGAGCAAAGGTCACAGTTATTGATAGGGTAAGTGACACCAGAATAAAATTAAAAACAACCTAAAATATTGTGATTATTAATTATGTATTTAATTTCCTTTTTTTTGTTAAACAGGTTCCCGACAATCAATTTAATTGCATGAACCATGGCAAACGTGTTTTAGCTATTAATCTTAAAAAGCCACAAGGTCAAAACTTGGCTAGGAAATTGTGTAAAACCCAAGATGTTCTTATAGAACCATTTCGACCGGGCGTTATGGAAAAAATGAACTTGGGACCAGAAATTTTATGCAAAGATAATCCTGGTCTGATATATGCCCGCTTAACAGGTTTTGGACAAACTGGACGTTTGGCACCTCGTGCTGGCCATGATATTAATTATGCTGCCATCTCGGGAGTACTGTCTATGTTGGGTCGTAAAGGTGAAAAACCTTTACCACCCATTAACATTCTTGCCGACTTTGCTGGTGGCAGTTTAATGTGTGCCTTTGGTATTTGTTTAGCTTTGCTGGAACGTCATCGTTCTGGACGTGGTCAAATTGTTGACTCCGCCATGGTTGATGGTGCAGCCTATGTAGCAAGTTGGTTGTATTTGTCGCGGAATATACCGGCAGTATGGGAGGGTAAAGAACGTGGCACTAATTGGCTGGATGGTGGCGCTTTTTACTATGATACCTATGAAACTAAAGATGGCAAATATATGTCGGTGGGTGCTTTAGAACCTCAATTCTTCGAGCTTTTTAAAAAACACTTGGGTCTACCTAAACTTTCACAGTTTGTCAGCCAAGACCAGGAGAAGGAGGCAGCAAAGGCTGACATTACAGCGGCTTTTCTGCAAAAAACTCAATCGGAATGGACTGCCATGTTTGAAGATATAGATGCTTGTGTGTATCCTATTTTAGATTGGCGTGACGTTATGCAACATGATCATAACAAGATGCGTGAATCTTTTGTAAAGTTAGATGATAATCTTATAGCTCCAAAACCGGCACCACGTCTAAGTCGTAGTCCGGGTAAATTAAGCACTCGTTCAAGTAACTCACCGGAAGCCATAGAGGAAGCGGCCAATGTTTTAGGAGATTTAAAACTTAGTCCGGTTGAATTAGAAGAATTGGTAAATGATCGAGTGTTGATTTTGCCACAGCCATCAGCGAAATTGTAAATAAATTTATTATTTAAGAAAAATGGATTTTTTTTAGATTTAGCTTTTTTATTTTGTGATAAGATATAATAAATATGTATGTATTGTTGCAATTGTATGGGAAATAATCTTTATAACAAGGTAGTAATTTAGATTATAATCTTTGTTTATAATTTACATATAAATAAATGTATATATTTAAAAATCACATGCTGAGTTTCGAATTAATCCAATTTAAGCTTTATTCACTTAAATCTTAATTCAGGATAAAAAAATTCAGCAGTTTATTCCACAGAATCATTTTCTACAATAGAAATTCTTTAGTTTCATTTAAATGTTTTTATTTTAATGAAAATTAATTAATTATTTTGATGAATTAAGTATAATAAAATTCGTTTAACCTTTGAATGGGTAAATTTTTGTTAATTCAAATCTAATCCATATTAATTCAAATTGCTTAACCGAAAATAAGGGTTATCCAGATAATTTGAAATCAAAAATTCTCTATGTTAGAGTCAAAGGAGATCTATACTGTTATAAACCAATAGTGCTCTTTCAGCATTTGTGGTGATAAAAAACTTTCCCGTCAAAAAAAAACTCATTTGAGGTGTTTAGTTTTTTCCGTCATAAAATAAAAGTCATTGGAGGAGTTTTATTTTTCTCGTCAAAAAAAATAAAACTCTTCGTTTAAATTCTACTTTTTCAGTATCTTTTTTATTGAGTCTATCTGATATACAGCCCAATTATGAATAAAAACTCCCCGGGAGTTTTTTCCCTTTTCTCATTTTTCCTATTCAAATTCAATGGGAAAAAACTCCCAGGGAACAAACTCCCGGGGAATTTTTTATTCATAATTAGGCTGATAATGAAGTGAAGTTTTTGGTACAGAGATTGATTAAAAATGTTAAAAAAAAAACAAATATCGATTCCACATTGGAAACGGAGTGGTTTCATTCCGAAAGAAATTTTCGTTTTACTTTTTCTGAAGAAGCAAAAAACGGAATAAATTCCACTTTCGATCGGAATGGAATTCTGTGACAGGCCTGTATGTAACTCGTTTCGAAAAGAAATTCGTTCGAATTTGTATGTATATCGTAAAAATTACCACTCACAGTGAAGGGTATAACAAATATCGAACAAGCAGCTCGAATACTTTGTTATCCTTTTGTCATAACCCTGTACCAAGAAAAATCATATGCAAAATGACCCTCATTTCAAAGATTTTTCACTGTATTTTTATTTTAAATAAAACAAATTTTAAATTTTTTTCGTCGAAAGAAAACAATAAGAATCTTTATTTTCACACGCATAAATTTTAAACGTACAAACTATCAGTCATACAAATTACAATAATTTTTTTTATCTTAAATGTAATAATTTTTTTTTTTCATTAATATTAGTTTTTATTTTTTTGAAAATTAAATTATTATTAAAAAAGTACTGAAATCAAGATGAGTTTTGAGATTTTAATTTAAATATACATTTACATTTACATAAGAAAAATTTGAATAATTCTACTAATTTTTATACAACTACTACAGGAGAAAGATATGTGGGAGAGAGAGAGTTAGATTTAGAAAGTCAAAGAATTTAATGGTTAAGGGATGTAGTAAGAATAAGTTTTTTTTTAATATTAAAACACTGTCTTTTATATTAGATTTAAAATTAATTATGATATAGAACAATCACAACTCAGAACACACACAGAGTCACACAAAACTATGTAAATGAGTTGAAAGCAGCTACAAAGAAAACAAAATACAAGCGAATACATTCGAACTTTGATTTTAATATTCTATCTATTAATAAACAGTCAAAAGTTAGTACGAAGATAGATAGATATTTGGGGGGAAACATACAAATTAAACTTTAACAATAGTCAAATTAGTTCATTAAAGATTTGAAATATAAATTGAGAAATTTGAAGTCTGTAATTGTTGTTGAAGACGTTGTCAAATGCAAACTGAAAGTTGGAAACAATTTATTTTCTTAAAAAAAATGTTGGTTTTATTAGGTTTGTCGTCTAATTTATTTGAGTACATAGTTAGTTAATTCGTTGCTATTGTTGTTTTGTAATTTTATATTCAGTCGTTTGTTTTAGTGTCAAGTTTTTAACCATTTAATCATTGGTCCGTTAGGTTGTTGTTTGTTTTTAAATTTGTTTGTAATTATTTAAGTCTTTCGTATTTATTGTATTTGTTTGTAAATGTCTGCTGTCATGTTAACACACATACATACACATACGCACACATACATAACGCATACACATACATATATACTATAGATTCGTACTATTTACTACTAAAGAAGATTCACAAAATCATTCATTATTATTATTATCATTTATAGTTTTATAAGATTCATAAAATATTCATACTTTTAAGTTTTGTTTTTGTTTTATAATACTACACACATGGAATGATCAGCACCCGCACTTATGATTTTTAAGAAGCATCATCATATCATCATTTATACTTAATTGTAAAGGGGGGAAACACTATGTAATAATATTTTGCACAATCTCTCACACATTTGGGTTTCAATAAGTGTATAGGTACATCATTTATGTTTTAAGTTTTATTTTTTTAGGGTATATATGAATGAAACCAATCACCATCATCATCTCATCATACAGCCTTCATTCATTCAATTTCAAGAAAGTATAGTTTTTATTTATGACTTTCAAATTCTTCAAAATCATCCGTCACAACACTCACATTAATGAAAAATGAATACAACATTCTTTCAGACACCTGCAAAATGTAAAAGTATAATATTTAATAAGTATTTAGTGTAAATAGTGTGTATAGTTATTTTGAAAATAAGCTTAACATTTTTATTTATTTTGTAACTTAAAAAATTTGAGATTTTCAAAAAAAGTTTTTGCTTGGCTGACCACCGACTGAATACCGTTTAATATTGGCAACCGTTACTGAAACCGAAAAATTTCCCTCCGACTTATTCGACTAAAGTATCATTGGACATAGAGGAACCGGCAGTTCTTTCGATAAAAGAACTTTAAGTTAATCGAAAATCAATCAATGTTTCAACTCGATTACGATACGTTACGATACAAGATAAGTCTTTGATAATAATTCAAATCAAATGAAATTCACAGTTACAAAATAAATAAAAAATTTTAAATTATTTGTTTATAACAAATTTGCAATAAACTTACATTCACACTGGAATACTGCTTTACGTGTACATAGATAAAAGTTTTCCATTAGCAGCTTGAATTATTTCTCTTTCGACGTTTTTATGTATGTAATTTTAGTATTATATTTATTAAGTAGTTGCTTATCTAAACTGTAAATAGAAATTTCAAAAAGACATGCACACAGTTTTTTTTCACACTCATTAACATCATCATTATTATCATCATCAACATTTCACAACAAACCATCATCATCATCATTATCATTCTTCATACTACGGCATAAAAACATTCATGAATTTTCTATTTGTTACAACTTTAAAGGGAAAAACTCTTACAAATAAATTTCTTGATTTTTTTTGTATGAAACATTTGTTTGATTCATTTTGTTTCATTTAAAATTTTGGGCATAATTTGGAAACTCCCGATTATTATTATTAATTTTTTATGTTTCTGAAAATCATAAGAGTTTTCCTTTCAAAAGTTTTATGATGCACTCAATACTTAAACAATTTAGTTATTTTTTTTTTATATTATTACAGTAGGTAAAAGATCTTAAACGGTTGTATTTTTTTTATTTTCAATTTTATAAAAATTTCATTACATTTGTTTAGTTTTTGTAATTACTTTATTTCTTTTCATAGTGTTAAAGTAGTGTTTTTGTTCGTTAAAAGTCGCGTGAGTTTGTACGTAAGTGTAAAAAGTTGTTATTGGTTTTTCTTTATGAATAAGTGTTTAAGGATTTGTACAGTTTTTTAGTTCAGAAGAAAAAATCAGGAAGTTTATTTTTGATGGTCGAAAATTATTTACGAAATAACTTCGAAATGAGACAAAGAAATTTTTAACAATTTCGAAGTTGAAAACTAGAGGGACAAAATTAAAAAAACGGCAAAAAAGGGAAACTTTTTGTGTTAACTTATAAAACTCAACACATTAGTAATGTCTCTGGGGAATTTTTTTTGACGAAAACAAAAAAATTTGTTGAAAAAAGGTAAATAATTGAGGTTGTCGTGTGTTTATGCTAATATTGGCTGAGATATTAGCCAATAGCCAATATTGTTGGTCGATTTTCCCGATCTAAATTATTGGGAGGCTTCGGAAAGTTGATTTCAACAGACAGACGGACATAATGCACTATCTAATAACAATCCAGAATATATATGGGGTCGCAAATGAAAAATATGGAAATTACAGTTCATCAGTGATTTTTTTATGAAATTGCAGATTTTGGAATTAGTTCCTAGAATTAGTGGAGGACATCACTAGTTGCAAAGCATTATAGAATATGAACTGGTTTCTTGAAATCTCTAGAATGACTTTAGAATCACAATAGTGCGACATCACTAGTTCCAAGACATTATAGAATTTTAAAAGGTTATGATTACAATCGCACTAGAACTAGTTCTTAAAATTTTCTTGTGAATATTTAATTATTATTTTTTTTTTGAATTTGACAATTTCAAAAACAAAACAATTAAAATTCAAATAATTTTGTCCCACTAGTTTTGCATTTTGAAAAATTTAAAAAAAAAAATATTTCATTTTTGTATTTTCCCTTTAACTTAATTCCTGTGATATTTCTAAAAACACTGTGAATGGTTAACATTTTCTTTTAGGAAAATATTACTCCAAAAGGGTAAATATTTATAATTTGTTGCCCTCTATTTGGCATTTCGAACATTATCTGCTTTTGCTTCCTAGCAAAAATGTTTAATTTTGTGCAAATGCCCTTACAAGTAACTCGGAAAATACGTTAATTTTTTTTATCAAAATTTTATTACAATTTTTGCATTTTTTGTTATTTGCCCTGAAATCTGAAATGAAAATTTGAATTTGTGGACCTTAATTTTTTAAAAAGGAATATAACGCAGTAAATCTTTTTTGAATTTTTTTTTTTGAGATCGAAAATTTTGAAATCCTTAAACACTGTTTGTATTGTATTAAAAATGAACAAATAATAAGAATGTATTGCATTTTAGTTTATTTTGAAATTGATTGTTATATTTAAGATTGCTTACTGATTTTGTTTTTTTTTTAATTTTTCCTATTTCCGTTTATTGTTATTGTTGAGAAACTACTACATAAAAATTGTATGATTGGCGGCGTTATAATTTGTTATTTCTAGCAATTTCTGAGGTAATAAGAAAATAACTTAAAAACAAAAGAAAAACACATTTAAATACATAGTTAAACTATTTTTCTTATTTGCTGTTGGTTGAAGTAGTTGTATAAGCGTCATCTTTGGCATTAACAAGAAAAGTAGAACATTCATTCAAGTACTTAATTTGATCACTTGCAGAATTGTATGAATACAGGAAATGTTCAGAATTTAAAGAAAAATTTGAATTCATTATTAGTATTGGTATTGTTAAAAATGTTGTACTTTTCTAGTAAGCCATATTGGTTGTTCTAGTTGTTGTTATCTCAATTTGTTACAATTAACGTCTATGTAATGTATATTTTGTTTTTAAATATTTGTAGGCTTAATAATGTTTACTTAATATAATTATAACAACATAAAAATTAGTTGTAAATTGCATTATTACTTTCATTTCATTTGCTTTTTTTTTGTTTTTATTATATTCAATAGTGTTTTTTTGTATGATGTATAATAATAATTAATAAACATTTTGTTTTGTCCCTTAAAGTGTAAAAAATTGTATAAATTCCGTGTTTAATGTTTAACGTTTGTTTGTTTGTTTTCATTTATAATTATCTAAATTCTAAATTTGTACGAGGCATTAAGTCGTCATTTAAGTCATTTTGTTTTGTTTAGTTTTATTTTAATTTCTTGTTTAGTTTGTTGTTTGTTTCGTTTCGTTAAGTCGTGTTTAAATTGTTTTATTTTATTTATATTTTTTTGTTTGTTTGTTAATTTCAGTTTCACTAGAGTATAATTCTGTTGGCGAATTTCAAATCCGTTTAAAATCCTTTATTGATGTTTTTTATTTTATTTTGAGCTAGTTTTACTTGTTTTTTTTAGTTTTAACTATACTAAACTTATGGTCTAAGGTTTTTATTATTTATTTAAACTTACAATTAATATCACACAAGCACGCACGCGCGCATAATAAGTCTTCAATCAGAAATCAATAGAAATCATATAAAAATCATTATTAATATATCGAACACACACAAAAAAATAATAGTAGTATTTAAGGCGGCGGACAATAAGACTTAATTTGGACAAGACACACGATTTTGTTTTTTATATATTTTTTTTTTTATATTCAAGGAAGTTTTTGTTTTAACTTAAATAAATTTATTTATGATTTTTATTTTACCAATTTAGGGGTACAGTTTATTTTATTTTCGTTGGCAGGTGGTCAATATTGGTGGAGATTTTTATATAGAGCTTTTAAGCAGCGAATTGACAATTTAATACCGCTCAACCCTGGGTCTATGTATGTAAAAACATACAGTTTTTATTTTCGAACGAATCACTTTAAAGCTAATGATCGACATTTTTTAAAAAACAATTCATTGTGCCAACATGCCATTAGGGCAACGTTGAAGGCTCAATTCGAAATGTTACATGAGCATTTCCGATTGTCTTTAAAGATAAATGAAAAGCAACCCCATGTGCGGACCATTCTTCACCATGATGTTTTGATTGCTCTCAAATGTGACTTAGTTTCATATATTTTGTTGTGATCTCGCAAACTGTTGCTTATTAGTTACTACACTCTTGAAGAGTGAACTTCGGATGAGATCAAAAGTAATATAAATTAAAATATTATGCCTTTCAGGGCGAATTAGGCAAAGCAGACATTTAAAAAAGTTAATAAAAACTTTTATCTTTGCCCTCAATATTAATAATGGAGTGCGCAAATGTTGCCTTTTTCAACTTTTGTTTATGATTTGTAAATGAATTGTTCCTTTTCGTATGAATTATGACTTTCAGAGACACTGTGAAGGTATAAAATATTCTTTTCACCTTTTAAAATCAAGAAAAGTTCAATATGTTGCCCTTAATATTATTATTGCTGGGCTAAAATGTTGCCATTTTTAACTTATATTTTTGATATGTAAGCTGCACAAGTTTTTTGTGTTATATCTTATCAGGGTTTTAATGGTTATCCATCAGAATAGCTTAGCTTGCATATTTGAAGAACGCGGCATGACTTAACATTTGCAGGCCTTTAGTACAAAACGTAGAAGAATTTTGATTGTTCTTGTGTGTTTACTGTTGCAAAAGTTCCACTGTTGTCCACTATTCTTCCTTAGAGCAAAGGCTACCGGTCGCTGAGTTAACAATATTTGAACGATTCAATTGTCGTTTTGTATAAAATTGTACAAGAGTAGGTAGTTTTAAAACACTTGAATTTATGATTCAAAGCTTGTTTGAGGATCATGGTATGACTGGACAATTATCAGCATTAGTACAAACACAACTGGAAGTTTGTTCTTGTCTTGTCAAAAATCAGTCCATTGTTGCAACAGTTCTACAGTTGCACAAAGTTCCTCCCTAGAGAAAAAACTTCTTATTGATACAACTGTCACTGAGTTGGCAATCTTTGAAAGAGTTTCAATCTGGTCGCTCCAAAACGAGCTGTTGTTTTGTATAAAGTAATTATCAATATTTGTGTTTAATGAGTGAAGAATGTTGAACAGAAATGCTTCTGAATTGGTTCGCTTTTTAACTTCTAAATGAGCTACTGAACATTCATTTATAATAGCAGATTTATAACCGCTAACGAAATTCTTGACCACTTATTGTTAATAAAAAAAACAAACTGTACCGATATAAGGCATTCGGAAAGGTTTTTTTTTTTAAATTTGCAAAAAATTACATTCATACCAGCAAGAAACACTCGAAATCATTCACACAAAACACACTATTATATAGCACACACACCGCACACTTAAATCTATTAGGATGCACAACACCATTCAAACACAGAAACACACCCACACTCGCAGACATACAGGATTTTTGCAATGCAATAATTATTTAATTTTAATAAACATTCACACACACAAAGTGAAATGAAAATTTTGTTCTTTTTTTAATGTAAACTAACAACTGGTTAATACATTTCATTAAGATAGATGCTAAATGATTTCAATTTAACCAGTTGTCTTATATGAAATGAAATGATTTTTAAATTTTACTAAAATATGAAATTTAGAATTCAATATTTTTTTAATTGTTTCTTAATTAAGAAATGTAGGGGGTATTGATTTTTTTTTGAAATGGAGACAAAAATAAAATAGATTGTATGTCAAATAATATAATGAAAAACAAATTATTAATTTATTTTAAAAGTAAATTAATAATTAATTAATTAATGATGTATTATTTTGGAGGGGTGTTATGTATGTATAAATTATTATTTGTATTTGTTAATAATGGTGGGTGGGCTATAACAATGAAATAATCATTATAACTTTCGTTTTTTTATAAATCCATAACACAGAAAAGAAAAGTATGTATTATATTCAACATGAAAAGAATTTAAAAATTGTGGTTGGGTTTTTTGTTTTTTTTTTTTGTAGAAAATTAATAAATATGTATTGTTAAATGAAAGTTATAACTGAATTATGAAGAAAAATACCTTTATAAATTAACACTAATAGCATAAAAAAATATGTCAATAGAATGAAACTAAAGAAAAAACAAAATATTAGAAATTAACAAAAAAAAAAACTGTTTTAAATTAGGAAGTGAAAAGGTGCTTTTTACATTTAAAGATTTCTATTTTTTTTTTTGAAATAATTTTAAATCATATTTTTTATACATAAATTTACAAGAAGAAAAAAAACATTAATGCACCTTTTTTTTAACAAATTTTGGTACAAGCTGGAGTTTTTTTTTACCTTAAATAAAACAAATATTGATGCAATTTACAGTTGGAACCTGAAACAGAAATAAAAACAAATATTGAAATTAAATTGGTGAAAATTAAGTTTTCTAATATATATTTTAAAATATAAGACAAAGAAACTATTTATAATTTATCCCATTTTTATCATCCCATTCAAATGCATTAAAGCAGAGGCCCTAATGTGACCACCTAATGATTCTGATTCAATGGCTTGTATTTCTTTAAGGTTTCGAAATGAAAAAAATCATCTTTTAAAGTTATTAAACATTTTAAAGTTGAAAATTTATAGAAATTTTCAACAGTTTGGAATATAAACCTTCTCTAACCTTCTCAAAAATTTTCGAACTTAATTTCGAAATTCGAATTTTTGTTCCAAAATAATTATAAAATGTTTGCATTTATTTAAAGATATTTTGAAATTCAAAATTTTGTAGTAAAATTTTGAATTTCAAAATATGTATATGAAAGTAAATTTGAATAGAAAATAATTATAAAATTTTGAAATTTTTGCTTTTATTTAGAGATTTTGAAATTCAAAATTTTGTAGTAAAATTTTAAAATCAAAGTTTTTCAAGTTAAATTTTAATAGAAAATAATTATAAAATTTGAAAATTTTTGCATTAATTTAAAAAGATTTTGAAATTCAAAATTTTGTAGTAAAGTTAAAAAAAAATCAAGGTTTTTCAAGGTAAAGATTTCATTTAAGGTCCAAAATAATATTTAGGAAGTCTTTATTGCAATTTTGAACTTTTTTTCAATTCAATGAGATTTGAAAGTTCGAAAATCAAAATTATGACCTAAAATTAAAAAAAAAAAAAAATATATTTTCTAACATATTTCGAAATTCTAATTTTGGCTCTAAACTGCTTTTTAGAATGTTCTTATTAAATAATTAATACAATTTTTTATTTCAATTTTACTAGTTTGAAAATTCGAAATTCAAAATTTTGCAAGAAAATTCAAAAACAATTTTTAAAAAAAATTTCACCCAAATTTTGTAAAGTTTGCCCCTGGTGGCCTATTATTACAAATTCATTATTAATAAACTTTAAATTTAATTTTAATTCTAACATAAACACTAAATGACCGGCAAAGTTAAATATAATTCTCTATCTATAACAATCTGAATTACAAGCACTTAATAATTCTCAAATATGTATACATAAAAATAAAATAAAAATATTTTCAAACTTACCACTTATAGTTGAAACATAATTTTTTAAAAAAAAAAATAAATAATATTTTATGAAATTAAAAACTCCTCCCGATATATCATTTTATAGTTGAGACACAATTTTAAAAAAAGTTGTTAGAAATTCAAAGCTCCCCTATATAGAATTCAAAATGAAGAAACGATTTACTGAGCTATTGTTTGATGATCACGCAATTTTTTAATTTCCTTAGTAGCCCAGTTGCAGAGAGATTTTGTGCGGGTGGCTTTTGAACGTTTGCCTTCAGAGAGGAATTGTGTAATGGTAACATCATCGACGAATGTTAAGAGACGTGGACCAAAGGCTGTACATAAATCGCCAATGAAACCAGCAGCACTGGCCACCATAGAATCGGAATTATCACCCTCAACGGCGATACGTTTAATGAACATAATGATGTGACCAAGATGAGGTTCCAAATGATAAACATCTTGATTGGGGGTTTGTTCCACACCCTTGAGACCCTGTATAATGCCAGTATAGGCTTCTAAAACGCTTTCGCGCAATTCGTTGAGATATTCAACCATATCATAACTATTGGGATCAACCTGTAAGACAAGAAAAATTTAAACAATTTATTTTATATTTCTCACTTTATAGAAAAAAATAAAAAACTTACCTCCAACTGTGAAGCAGCTCTTAGCAATTCCAAAACTACATTTAAATATTTTACAAACTCTCCTCCAATACTGAGAGCCAAATCACCAAAGGCTGACAAAATAGCTGGCTTAACACTTCGATGTAATGTGGGCTCCGACAAATTGGCCAATAACAGAGTCATGATCTCATCACAATATGGTATGATAAGTTGTTTTAGAGCACGTGAAATATCGCCTGTGAGGCCAACAGCAGCACAACACACCTGGTATTCTTGATGATTCTTCAAGCCCATATACAGGAATGGCTTAAAAGCATCCATATATTTGACGAATTTCAAACCCAACAACTCAACCAAAGTAGAGACGGCCAAAAATGCATCCTCTTGCACGCCGCCCGATTTGCCCGAACACGAATTGAACATGGTAAGCAAAGCATTCATAATAGCATCCGAAATCTGAGGAGCATCATCTTCGCGCACCTTGCGCAATACACTTTGCAAGGTGGCACACAAAAGAGATTGCAAATCATTGAATTGATGACGATCATTGTGACTGGCAATGTGTGATTCCATTTGCAAGACTTGATTAAGACGTTCCAAAATAACAATAGTTGTTCGCTGTACAATCAAATAACAATCTAAGGGTGAGTTTTTAATCATATCCATGAGAGCTTCGTAAGCAGCGGCACGTAAATTGCCTTGATTGGCATCTTGACGATCGGTTGTCTCCAGCAATTGTGTAATGATGTATTCAAAGTATGGTGAAAGACAATAAGTGTCAGGAGTTTCACCATCAGTGGCTTCAGCTGATTCATAAGCAGCATCTGACAAACCGATAAAAGCCCAGCAAACATTAGCCGCCACACGGGGCTCTGCCTTAAGACTTTGTATAAAGCACTCCAACAGGGGTTGCAAATAAGTTTTGTTAATTGCAGCTTCCGGAATTATCTAGAGAAATGTTAATTAAACATGTTATAAAATATCATAATTTTCCTTTTTTTTTGTATTACTCACATCGCAAATACGTCCAAATGTCCAAGCGGTGGTGTCACGAACAATAACGCTCTGATCGTACATCAAACGTATAAGAGTTGGCATGGCTTGTTCCACCAACGATTTGAGAGTATTATTTTCAATACCACTTAGAATTGAGCCGAACGCCATAACGGCGGCATCACGGAAACGCCAATTTGGCGACACAATATTGTCCTTGATGAAGGGGAATACATGAGGCACGATTTCATCTTCACAACAGGTGGCCAATAACATTAAACAAACTGATGATGCCTTCGAGGGACTCCAGATGTCGTCCTCGTCATTTTCGTCTTGTTTAGTAAGTTTTTCTACCAATACAGGCACCAAAAATGGCAGAGCACCACGAGCATAGTGTTTAGAAACGCGTGTGGGAGCACGGCCAGCATCATTGGCCTCTTGATTCTCAATGGCCAAATCGATTTCTTCATCGCTTACGTTCGACCAGAATTCAACACCTTGCAATGCAATCGAATCATTTTCGGATTTCATGGCTTCCAACGTAATGGGGAAGAGAGCCTGAGCCATATACGGCTCCATATATTGATAATAAAGTGTCATTATTTTAACCAAACATTGTAAGGCGGCGACACAAACTTGAGTGTCCGGCGATTGGGTAGCTTCGCACACCACTTCCATGATATAATTACGTTCTACATCCTTCTCGAAATTGGCTTTGGTGAATTCCAACGAATTCAATAATGCTGTAGTAGCTGCCAAACGTACATGATTACTGGGTTCCTGTTTGCGCATACCATGGACGATAGCGGTTAAAATTTGATTCGATTGATTTTCCAACACGCCATAACGTATTTCCTGGCATATATAACCGATTGCTTCCAAGGCAGCCTCACGATCCATTTCGCTGGATCCCTCAGTAACCACTTTGTTGACAAGGGTTTGTATTAAGATACCCCAACGATTGATGGGTAATTCTGTGATGGCCACATAGGCAACACACTGAGCAGCACAGGAGGGTCGAGTATTTTCAGTACCCAAAGCGCCGAGAATCTATTACACAGACAGGCATATTGTTATTAATAATATTGTTATAATTTAGATAATTTACTTACATTTTTCTTAATGTACTCCTTTGTGTCTTCGGGAAATTGATGCCATCTTTGTTGATATTGCAAATTGATGGTCTCATCTTTACTGGTCAAATGATTTTTTAATTGCAGACCAGCTGCCATACGAGCCACGGGGCTATTGTTAACGGTGACCAGAATATCTGAGAGTGCCTTTAGAAACTCGGGCAAATTATTTTCGGCGGCATGTTCCAAAAAGTTTTTCGCCGACAATAGTTCATTTTTATCTGAAATTTATGAAAACATGAAATAAATTTACTAAAACATATTTTTCCCAATTTGAGCCAATGTCGGTCCTATATTCTATGGCATTATATCCAGATATAGATTAAAGAAAATAGGTCATATATCGATGTAGGGAATTTCTATTTATGTTTTCATCTTAGAGTTGCATTGGTCTTCCTAATTCTTTTAACATAAATGTTGGTCATAGATTCATAGATATTTATTGCAACACCAATTAAGGAAATTTTCCACATTATTCTGTGCTTTTTTATTACATACCATACACATCATCATGTGTTGAAATTAAATTTTCAGTTAATTTAAAATTTCAAGCACTTTTTATCAACACATGAACCTAAAACTACCCCTCTTTGTTTATGTTGGCAGCAACTGTCAAAGTATGCCTGTTATTTTTGTTGCTTTTACGTTTGTTGTATTATTCGCAACAACAAACACTGGTGAATTTGACAGTTCTAGCCCCTGAACAAGAGAAAAAATAACCAGCTGTGCTATCGACACCACCTTATAATGAATACGCCTTGATCCAACCAACTCAATGTATATTTCCCATAAGATTCACAAACACTTATAGGGCTCGGTTTAAAATCTGGCTCAAATCTCAATGAAAATTTATGAGGCGTTGTGTTGGAAGCATTTTTGCGCCAGCAGCGAAGTTGCAGCCAAAATTTGGCGGCAGAGGTATTTGACACAGCAAAATGCTGAATAACGCGCTTGCCTTTATAATGCTTTTTATCTACTTTTTGTGTACAAAAAAAAGGAAACAACGACCAAAGAAAAATTTTACACAAACAAATTCACTCATACAATTAGAAATAAAATTGTAGTATACAAGCGCCAAATGAAATTTATGACACATGTATCTAAAACAATTTTTAGAAAATTAAGACATTAACACTGCACTTAAAAATATATACATACAAACAAATAATACTTAAATTGTTCAAGTTAAACTTACCAGGCGAGACAGTCTTTTCCAAGATCTGTATTAACTGTAGGGTTATTTGTGAATTCATTATAGTTTCGCAATTTACGGATGTGAAAACGTTTATTTGATCTGTATATTATATAAAGAAAAAACCCAATGTTGTACATATTAATATAGTTCGTTAATAATAAATTAATGATTGCATTACCTTTATTAAATTATTTTTTTTTTTATTCTGTTAATATTAGTTAATTTTTGCACACACACAAATTTAAAACCTGGTGTTTGCGTTGATTACTGCGAATGATTCGTTTGTCCGTCAATGATTGATTTTTTACTTCTACTTTCGTGCCTTTTTCTTTACGCCACTGCCTGCCTCTTTACTTTTTCTTTATGTTGTTGTTGTATTTTTTCTATATTTCTTTTCTATTGTTCGCTGTAGTCTCGTTTTTTATTTAATATTTCACAGTGTCACTTTTATTGTTAGATTTTACATAAATTTGTGCAATTTCCAATTGATTTTTGCTGTTGTCGTGTTGAAGAGAGCACAAATAATATTAATAAATATATAATTTGTTTGATTTAAATTGATATAAATGAATTTTTAACGTTTTTATTAAATTTTCTACAAGCTGAGCGTTGGCCGGTTGCGAATTTGCTTCCACATGGAAGTTTGCGAAAAAAACGAATGACTATTTTAAGAAACTTCGGTAGAATAACGACTTTTTTGCGGTTTTCGTTTTCACATGCTGTAATGCCAGACCGCGTTGCTAAATGTCTACACAACAGGGTTGATATTATATAGGCACAAATGAAAACGGAGATGATTTAAAAGTAAAACTTTTACAAATAACTATGTCCGATTTCGAAATATTTTATTTAGGAATTAAATAAAGTTTATACCATAAATAAATACATTTGTGTTTCTCTATGGTTTATACTAACCGTCTGACTGAAAATTTCGACAAAAAAATATTTTATAATTGAAAATGTGTATGTATTTTAATTTTAACAAAGCCATTATGCCATGTCTACACATGATAAATATTTTGGGTATAAATCAAGATCAGCGAAACAGCTTGCATTTTTATAATTTCTTTGGTGTTGATAGCTCTCATAATTAGAAGCACAAAAACGTTAATATTTTTCCCTGCTCTCTTTTAGTTTAAGAGTTATATGAATTTAAAGTCAATACATATAATAGTATATTTCTCATATATTTGGAAAACAAACTGATCGTTATGGGTATCATTGAATAGTGCTTCACAATACCTTTAATATGATATATAATATGGTACAGTTTATTAATATTGTGAACCAAAAATTCCTTTTTGATTTTATATGACAGTACTTCAGAAAAATTTGATATACAGAAAAAGTGATTTTAGCGAAGCCGGTGTTCGATACACCCCAGAACTAAAAGTCCCTTCACCCGGCCGAAGGCCGGCAATACAGAAAATGTGAATATTAACAGAAAAAAAATTATGAAAATAAAAACTGTTACGCGGATCTTGATTTGTTCCATATTTTGGTATTAAAAAATTATAATTAAAAAAAAATGTTTAATACAATTTGAAGAGTCCTATCTGTTAGGAGCTATGTGGTGTCATTTTTAGGATTTGAGCGATCCATAGTTATTTATGTGATGTTTCTGCACAAAAATATAAGTTAATATTTTTTAAATGTTTATGTCATATTTTGATTTTCTTGAAGCCTATTTTAAGCGAATATTTTCCAATAACAAATTATTTTCGTGAATTTATTATTTTATGTATATCATTTATGAATTCACATTTAATAGTGGATTCCAAAAAATTAAAATCAATTAATCCACTTTAAACATTGAAATGGTTAATGAGTATAAGCTCTTCATACCACTAGTTAGTGTACATATTTTAGTGGATTATACTAAAATACACTTCTCTGTCTAATTTTCATAATTGTGGTTACAAATTAAAGGTTTATAAAGGGTTTAATAAAATTTCCTCAAATTTGTTAAGTTTGTTTCTTCTAATATAAATAAATCAAGATACAAACACAAATTTACGTAAAAATTAGATTAACGGTAATACCTTTAATAGTGTAGCCAACTATACCTTTCGTTTCATGTATTAAAAATGTACATGTTGCCCTGTTGTATACAACTTAAATGTGGCAACACTTTATGTAACAATGTGTTTTCTTCGAATTTTCTTCTTTCCAATAATTACCGTTAGTTATTTTTTGTTTTGGAAAACGTGTACGTGTATTATTTTTGCACAGATTTTCAATTAGCTTTATTATCACTTAAAAGAACTTACAAAATATGTCCACCACCATAACATATAGTTTGGGATTGGAAGAGTTACACTCCAAAGAAAAGCGTTTATGGAAATCTACAATTGGAGAGTTTATTGGCAATTTGATCTTGAATTTCTTTGCCTGTGGTGCTTGTTCTCAACCTGAAGATGGTACATTTAAGTCTTTAGCTTTTGGCTTGGGAGTTTTTATGGCCATTACAATAGTGGGTCATCTTAGTGGTGGACATGTGAATCCTGCTGTTACAATAGCTATGCTCCTAACGGGACGTGTAAGCCTCATTCGAAGTTTTTTCTACATTGCTGCCCAGTGCCTAGGAGCTGCCGTGGCTACCAGTGCTGTGAAAGCATTTATCGATGAGGCCTATCACAATGGCTTGGGTCACACAAATCTGGCCGAAAACATATCAGAGTTACAGGGTTTTGGAATTGAATTCTTTTTGGGCCTTGTTCTGGTTCTAACAGTTTTCGGAGCATGTGATGCAAATAAACCGGACTCGCGGTATACGGCACCATTTGCTATAGGCATGTCGGTTACATTGGGCCATTTGGGTACTATACGTTATACGGGTGCCAGTATGAATCCAGCACGTACATTTGGCACAGCTTATGCCACAAATAATTGGGATTCCCATTGGGTTTACTGGGCTGGTCCCATTATGGGTGGTATCGTTGCAGCTCTAGTGTATACACAAATACTGGAAAAACCAGCTGAAACTCCAAAAGCTCCGGAGGCATCGGATAAATATCGTATCCACGCTTATGAGAGAGAAATGAAAAAATTCGAAAAATCTGGTGATTTTGCTTAAGTTTTAATGTTATTTGTTGATTAAATGTAAATGTTCGTTTAGTTATACATATATTAAACAGTGTAAATTTGTAAATTTTTTTGTACTGTAAACCTTAAAAAATAAATTGTATATTTTTCAAAATTCTTTCCGCATTCAATTTCTTTAAAAGTAGACTTGCACATTGAGTTGTACTAGGGAGCTTCATTTGACAAAATTTTAAGTTTAAATAGGCTTTGGTTTATCTTTTATTGGGGTTCAAATTTCCGGTGCGTAGATCCGCCTGTCGAGGGTTGTAAAACTAGGTCTGTTAATAGCACTGCTGCTGCACAGCTAAACGGCTGTAAAAATTAGTAGTAGAAAAACTGTGTCTCATGTTTCTCACGATTAAACATTTTACACATAAACGGACTTATAGTTTTGAAGGAACAAATCAAGATCCCCGCAACAGTTTATATTTTTATAATTTTTTTTTTGTTAATATTCATATTTTTCGTATTGCCGTATATATCATATTAAAGGTATTTTGAAGCACTATTCAATGATAGCCATTATGATCAGATTATATTCCAAATAGATGAGAAATTTACTATTATATATATTGACTTTAAATGCATATAACTATTAAACTAATAGAGAGCAGACAAAAATTTTAACATTTTTGTGCTTATAAGTATGAGAGCTATAAACACCAAAAAAATTATTCAAATGCAAGCTGTTTCGATGATCTTGATTTATGCCGTTTTGAATACCCCCTTTTCTATTTAAGAAAAAAACAATAATAAAAAAAATAGTTTTGTTCAGATAGAGCCGATCTCATAGTACTACCTTTTTCTTCCTTCCTTTTCGATTTACTACCATGCTATAGCAACTGTGTTTTTTGCATTCTACTATTTTTTTTTCTGTTGGTGACGTTTCTGACATGTATAGAATAGAAAAAAATAGTAATTTTCAACGACGTTAAAAACGAGTTTTTCTTATAAAATAAGTAAATCTAATTAACTTTAAATATAAAAAACATTAAAAAATAATACAACAACAAAAATAATTGATTGGTATGTAAACAATTGTTCGAATTTCATCAAGAAATTGATGATTAACACGTTTCTGTCTACGTAGACCAACAAAGAACAAACACAACATAAAAGGCAGAGGAAAAAAAGTGGAAAAAAGGCAAGACCAGCAGAGGGCAGCAATAATTCGCAGAAATTAAACATAGTAGTGTATGGATAAATAGAATCATCAATAATATATTTGTTTTTTTTTTTACATTGGAACGAAAAACAGAACGTCATCAAAAGAATATAATTAATTGAAGTTTTGTATCTATAGTTTTGCTAAAATGTGTGGTGTGAGCCAGCAAAAGGGCTGGCGTAAGCCAAATATTTCTTTGGCTATAGTGGGAATCAATTTACTGCTATTGTTGCAATGCATTGGTGTTAGTGAGCAATTCTATTTGCCGGGTTTGGCCCCAGTTAATTATTGCATAAAATCGGATGCATCCAGTAATTGTAAGGTAAGTTATGGATCTTAATGCAAAATATATACTAAATTGATACGAAAATTGTCATGAATTTTAATTTTATATAAAAATTATGTACATGATGCTTTTACTTGTAATTTTTTTTTAAAAGCTGTAAGAACTTTAGAAACTAACATTGGTATCCAAAAAAAAATATGTGCTAATGTTTCTTATCTTGACAACTGTTTTGTATGATTGGTTCGTCATAGTCTTACAATTCATTTCTACATATAGTATTTTTACTTGTTTGTGCAATAAATTTCTCGTTTTGATAATAATTGTTATTATTTTTCTAATTCTTATTATTTTTTTTAAATTTTAGTCTAATGTTACTCTTTACGTAAATCGTTTGAATACCGAGGAGTCTGTTATTCCTTATGAATATCATCATTTCGATTTTTGTATTGGCAATGAAAATAACTCTCCTGTTGAAAATCTGGGCCAAGTGGTCTTTGGAGAACGTATACGTCCCGGTCCCTATAAGGTTAATTTCTTAGAAGACGTCGAATGTAAGCCGGTAAGTGATTTATTTTTGTAAATATATATTTAATGAAAACTTATTTTAAACAAAAGTTATTTATGGGAATATAAAATTTACGTTTTAGTAAATTTGACATAAATCAAGATCATCGAAACAGCTTGCATTTTAATAAAAATGTTAAAATTTTTGCCTGCTCTCTCTTAGTTTAAGAGTTATAGGCATTTAAAGTCAATATATATAATAGTAAATTTCTCATGTATTTGGAAAATAATCTGATCATTATGGGTATCATTGAATAGTGCTTCAAAATACCTTTAATATGATATATAATATGGAACTGTTTATTAATATTGTGAACCAAAAATTCCTTTTTGAATTTATATGACAGTACTTCAGAAAATTTTCAGAAAAAGTAATTTTAGCGAAGCCGGTGATCGATACACCCCAGAGTTTAAAGTCCCTTCGCCCGGCCGAAGTCTGGCAATATAGAAAATATGAATATTAACAGAAAAAAAATTATAAAAATATAAACTGTTCTTGATTAGTTCCTTAAATTTTGGTTACTTAGGTCAGATCATCAGGAAACCTTTTCCCAAAGAACTTTTCCCTTTACATATTTAAAATGTATACTTAAACATGCTTTACAACTTCAGAATGAAATATAAACTTGCCAAATTAGATTTAGTATGCTTGAAAAAGTTGAAGCTTCAATTATTTCTACGAAACACTTTTTATTTTGCATTTGTTTTTCAATTTAATAAATTACCTTACAGGTTTGTATTAAAAACTATATCGGTGGCGAATCTGACAGCGACAGACGTATGATGGTACTCAAGAAAGGCATCAGTTTGAATTATCAACATCATTGGATTGTCGACAATATGCCGGTTACTTGGTGTTATCCTCTGGAAAATAACAAACAATATTGTAGTACTGGTTTCCCCATGGGCTGTTTGGTACGCAGTGATAGTGATGCTGGTTGTCTTATTAATCCCAACTATAATAGACGTGGCTTCTATTATCCCTTCAATCATGTGGATTTGAAAATTACCTATCACAGTGGACAAACCGAGGAGTGGGGTGTTGGTTTCCGTGCCAATGGCGGTCGTATTATTTCAGTTAAAGTAACGCCCAGCTCTATCAATCATGTTGATCCGAATAAATTGGATTGTAAGAATACCGATCCATTGGCTGTTAAGGGCAGTCCATTAACACCCGGCGAAAAACTATCCATCATTTATACCTATAGTGTGGAATTTGTACGTAATGATGCTGTTAAATGGTCATCCAGATGGGATTATATATTGGAATCTATGCCACACACCAACATCCAATGGTTCTCTATTTTAAATTCCTTGGTTATTGTTCTATTTCTGTCCGGTATGGTTGCCATGATTATGTTGCGTACTTTGCACAAGGATATTGCTCGTTACAATCAAATGGAAAGTGGTGAAGATGCTCAAGAGGAGTTCGGTTGGAAATTGGTACATGGTGATGTATTTCGTCCACCTCGTAAAGGCATGTTACTGTCAGTATTTTTGGGCTCTGGTGTACAAGTATTCTGCATGACACTAATTACGTTGGCCTTTGCCTGTTTGGGTTTCTTATCCCCTGCCAATCGTGGTGCTTTAATGACTTGCTCTATGGTATTGTATGTAGCCTTGGGCACTCCAGCTGGTTATGTTTCGGCTCGTATTTATAAGAGCTTTGGTGGCATCAAATGGAAGAGTAATGTTATTTTAACATCTATGCTATGTCCAGGGTAAGTTGATAATGCTTTTATGCATGTGTTTTTTGTTTGCAGTCTGTGTGTGGTAATTAATTTTCTGTTTTTTGTTTTGTTTTAGTGTGGTATTTTGCTTGTTCTTCGTTATGAATCTTGTACTTTGGGGTGAGCAGTCTTCGGGTGCTGTGCCATTCAGTACATTGATTGCTTTGTTGGCCTTGTGGTTTGGTGTTTCGGTACCCTTGACATTTGTTGGAGCTTACTTTGGTTTCCGTAAGAGGGTAAGTTTTCACATTTATTATATTTTACATTTTTTTTGTAATAACAAACAACTAAAAACTGTTTTCTGATTATCACCAAAGTGAAAAATTTCAGTGAATTTTTTGGTGAATATTTTACTAATTAAATTCTTGGAGAAAATTTCACAAAGTAATTTTACTAAAATCAATTTCTTGTACGAATTTTATACAATATTTTTTTTTGGTGAAATTTAATTAAAATAATTTTTTTTGGTGAAATTTAATTGAAATAATTTTTTTTTGGTAAAAATTTCACTGAAATAATTTTTTTGGTGAAAATTTTTCTGAAGTATATTTTTGGTGAAAATTTTACTGAAGTAAAAGATTTCACTAAAATCAATATTTTGGTAATTTTAAATACTAAAATTGTTTTTTTGTGAAACTGCACTAACATAATTTTTTTATGGTGAAATATCAATATACAGTGCACTCGCGATAATAATACCTTAAAATATGAACACTTTTTTACTTCCTTGGCTACTCTAAAATATTAACTTATTGCAAAACCTTTAAAATATGAACAGCATATTTTTGTTTCTTTATCGGATTTTTATCTATCTACACAGAGTTGAAATCTAAATCAATAGTGTAGTGGCTAAATTTTAATTCAATTGCATAATAATTTGGGGATTTGTGTGGAAAAAATGTTTGTAGGTGGGAATTAGATACCATTCGCAAATATGAACAATCCTGAAAAAGTGAATGTCCTGGTTTTAATTAGTATATATTATCGCGAGTTCACTGTAATATATTTTTTGGTGAAAATTTAACTGAATCAATTTTTTGGTTAAATTTTCACCAAAAAAATTATTTTTGTAAATCAATTTTTCACAAAAACTTTCATTAAAGAAATTAGCTTGCCAATAATTTCACTAAAGTCTTTTTTTGGTGAATATTTTACTAATTAAATTCTTGGAGAAAATTTCACAAATTTTACTAAAATCAATTTCTTGTATGAATTGTATAAAATATTTATTTTTGGTGAAATTTAATTGAAATCATTTTTTTGGTGAAAATTTCACTGAAGTCTATTTTTTGGTGAAAATCTCACTGAAATCTATTTTTGGTGAAAATTTCACTAAAGTAAATTTATTTGTTAAACATTTCACCAAAATCTTTTTTTGGTTAAAATTTCACTAAAATCAATGTTTTGGTAATTTTACTAAAATCATTTTTTTTGTGAAATTTCTTTAAAGTCAATTTTTTTTGATTAATTTTCGCATAATCAATTTTTTGGTGAAATTTTAGTGAAATCAATATTTTGGTGAAAATTTAAATAAAATCAATTTTTTGGTGAAAATTTTATAGAAATCAATTTTTTTCTGAAATTTCACTAAATATTTTTTTTTGCTGAAATCAATTTTTTATTGAAAATTTTACAAAAATAAAAATTTGGTAAAATTCACTAAAATCAATTTTTTGGAAAAAACTTCACTGGTAAAAAATTTCATTAAAACATATTTTTTTGGAAAAAATTTCAGTAACTAATTTTTTTTGCGAAAATTTTACTAATTTTTATTGAAAATTCTTAAAATTTATTTGTGAAAATTTCAATAACGGATTTTTAAGTGAAAATTTTGCTTTCGAAATTTTTTTTTTAAATTTCACTAACGAAATATTTAGTGAAAATTTTACTTAAGGAATTAAGTTAAATCAATATTTATGTGAACATTTCACCTATAAAAATTCGCTTCATTAAATTTTTTAGTGCAAATAATGAAATTTTCATTATTTTTCATTTCAGACAAAATTTTTTATGAAATTTTCTGTTTATAACTCAATATCGTTTACGTTATTTAATTTACATTTATTTCTATTTCTTCCCATTTCTTAGTCTTTGGAACATCCCGTACGTACTAATCAAATTCCCCGTCAAATTCCCGATCAGTCGATTTATACACAACCCGTGCCCGGCATCATTATGGGAGGCGTTTTACCTTTCGGTTGTATTTTCATTCAATTGTTCTTCATACTTTCATCGATTTGGTCCAATCAAATGTACTACATGTTCGGTTTCCTATTCTTGGTCTTTGTCATTTTGGTTATAACTTGCTCGGAGACCACCATCCTCTTGTGCTATTTCCATCTGTGTGCGGAAGATTATCACTGGTGGTGGCGATCGTTCTTGACATCGGGTTTTACAGCCGTATATCTGTTTATATACTGTTGTCATTATTTCGTAACGAAATTGTCTATAAAGGATGCAGCCTCAACATTCTTGTACTTTGGATATACTTCGATAATGGTATTTTTGTTTTTCTTGCTGACCGGTTCCATTGGCTTCTTTGCCTGCTTTTGGTTTATACGCAAAATTTACAGTGTTGTCAAAGTGGATTAAATTTGTATGCAAGTATGGCTTTACTTTATAGCTTCTAAGCTATGTTATGCTAATATTCAAAAGGATTGAAACCTTAGAATAATTAGCATACACTTATAATTAAGTTGTGATTTATTTTTTGTCTTTAGAAAACTTTTAAATAATAAAGAAATATAATAATACCTAGATATGTGTGTCATACGAAATCAGCATCAGCATGTATTGCAAAGAAATTGTGAAACTACATAACAATAGGCCAGATGATATATGTATACATAGTAGTTTTAACAAAAGAAAGAATGAATAAAAAGTCATACATACACATATCTTTAACATAAAAAAACGCGCAATAAATTATATCCCTTTATTATTAATTTAACAATTTAACACATAATTTATAAAATTTACTTTCCATATTTTCTTATACACATAAATATTTTTATTGAAGTAAAAAAGTGAAAGAAAACCCCTTTTTTAGTTTAAGTTCCCATTCTGCAAATAATATTTGAAACTAATAATTGAGTCAATATTTTTATATGTATATCATAAAAAAAATAAACAGGAGAAAAAAAAAACAAAGAAGGTATTTCAACATTAACAATAAAAACTACAAAATGATTTTAATTAGTGGCTCTTGCGTAATTGATACAATAATTATGTAGTAGTTTGATTCCTCTTTCTGTTTATATTAATTTTTTTGATAATAACCAAAAACGGTTACCATGTAGTTTTGTAATTGACAATTTAACATTAAAGATTTACAATAATAAACCACAAGTGAAATGAAATATAAAACAATTTGAATTTTGTTAATGAGAAAAAAAAACAACTAATAAAAATTAAAATTCTGTAATTTGCAAAAGAAAATTTGGTTCTAACTGGAACTGGCTTTCAATTTTCGTTTTGAATATTTTAACTATGGAGCATTGAAGAAATCACCATATTCCACGTTGTTTTATTGTCCCATTATAATTAAAATTATTTCATATGGAATTTAGTTTAAAGTATTTAAACTATATTTAATAAATAATAAATTAATAACAATAAAAAATGTATAGATTAAATAATTTGGTGTGTTTTGTTTTTATTATTATTTTAATTATAAACCAGAGACCGAAAATAACGGGTTCACTTTCATTTCAATGGTAAATTCTCATTCACAGCCATTTAAAAATAATTTTTTTTGAGATATCACTGAGAGAGTGATTTATTCGAGAATATTTTAGGTTTGGGGTTGAGAGAAATAGAAAAGAAACAAACACAAATAATCTGGATGAGTGATTTATAATTTATTTTTTGCGTAAAGGTCAGCATGTGACTTTTATTTGCGAACATGAAAAATAAATCGCAAAAATGCATTTGATGCAAATCAACGCTTAAATATATACAATTTATCAAAAGATTAATACCAATTTAAAAAAAAATCTCATTTCTGTTACTCAGACTTCATTACTTCATACTTATCATATTATTTCCATAATTTGTTAAAGATTACTAACAGTATGTTATTGTATGTAAATAAAAGAGAAAGTAACAGTTATTAAGAACAAGAACAAATGAATTGTTTATCTCACACCAAACCATTAAAAAACAACAAAAACGAATAAAGGTCATACCAAACCATTTAAATAGAATTAATTTTATAACTGTTATTTTCAGTGATTTATTTTTATCACAAAAATATAAATCACAATTTGGGTTTTTTGGTATATGGACGAGTTATTTTCGATCTCTGTTATAAACAATAAATTAAATTTCAATAATATTAGGTAAAATTGTTCAAGTCATTTTGCCAAAAGTAAAATTCTGCTAGAGGGGAAACAAGCAGTATGTTTGTTTGCCTGCTACTTTTATTATCAGCCTAATTATGAAAAACAATTCATCGGTAGTTTTTTCCCTTACTCGTTTTTTTAACATAGAATTTGAATAGGATAAATGAGAAAAGGGAAAAAACTCCCGGGGAATTTTTGTGAATTTCAATGATAACACAAGCGTTCCTTTCTATCAAGAATTGCACGACAAAAAGAGCCGTCCAATTCTCAAATTTAGTTTTGATTGTTACAATAACAAAACATGATAAATTTTCACACGAAACACTCGCTTGGGATATAGAAACGGGTATAAAATATTGATACAAATACTAATCTATAAGGGAATTTTAAAAGTTATACATATTCGGTTGATAATGTCCTAGTGTATTTTTAGTGAATTTTTGTTCCTCTCGAAATTGGCTCATTATGAGTCCGAATGCCTTTCATTTTATATTTTGAAAAAAGTGTGTTGATGATCAAAATGTTTTGGAGAAAACTAATTTTTTGTGAAAAAAGCGGTTTAAATTTTTTCCGATTTCGACATTTTCCGAATTTCTATATCGGAAAGTTGATTTCAACAGACAAATCCAGAATATATAGTTGTTGACAATAAAAAGAAAACTTTTACAAATATTTAATTAATAGGTCACAATCCATAAATATTCAATTGCTTATATCTCAGCCATTTATGGACCAATTTTGTGGATTTTCAATACCGTCATTCTCGAACATATATGTATCTGGTTCCAAATTACCGCCTTCGATATCGAGTAAAATTTATCGTAATTTTCTTATTTGAGATTATGGCATTCGATATCCAGCAAGAAATTTAGTACATTTTATCATAATTTTGATATCGAAATCATTTTTCGATACGATAGCTCATTCGATCACGAATGCGATAATTTGGCCCATGATATATTGGTCCGGAGTCTGTAAGATATCAGCGGCCTTTGGAAAGTAGATTTAAGTTAACATACGGACAGATGGGCAGACGTACATACTTCGATATTTCAACTTACATATCTATAAGAATCCGGAATATATTGGTATTTTTTAAAATTTTTAGCTTTTATTTTGATACATTTGTTCGATATAAATTTATTCAAAGTATTGGTCATTGTTAGCTATGACATTTTCCCATCTTTTTGGCAACATATGGATTACGAGCCAATGGAACTGCTCTTCTTTTGATGGCAAGAACGAATTAAGCCAATATCGGATACTCTGTTCCAAAGTGAAGCGTATTCCAGAGAGAGCATTCTGCTCCAATCGAAACAAGTAGTAGTCGGACGGGGCAAGGTCCAAAATATAAATCGGGTGAGGCAAAACTTCCCAACCACTGGGCGTTTTTCGGCCAATGCTCACTTCAAACGAATCTGTTGTATTCGGTAGAGGTTCCCTGTGATGGTCTGGCTCATAATAGACAGGACCCTTTTGGTCCCATCAAATACCTAAGCGCCATGAACGATCACATACGATCTATTACGCTTCGGGTTATCGTAATGGATCCATTTTTCATAGCATGTAATGATTCGGTGCAATAATGATTTTCTTTTATAGCCTTCGAACATCATTTCGGAAATCCAAAATCGGCTTGTATGGCAATTCGTATGGTACCAAATTTCCCTGCTTTTGGATGAATCCTGCAGTTCGCAAACGTTTTGAAATATTTTGAATATCAAATTTATATATCGTCACCTAAAATGCAAAATAACGTAACATCATTTAAAAAATTTTTAAAGTGATCGGCTAAAAACCATTGCAAAAGGAAAGTATCGCTGATATAAACTTAATCACCCTTATCGTGGTTGGCGTAAACGTCTTACGCCTACGTCTGTTTCGTACTAGATTAAAGATAAAATGAAAACTGTTTCTTTAATCTAGTACGAAACTGTCGTAGGCGTATGACATTTACGACAACCACGATAAGGGTGAATATCTCATTTAATTTTTAAACACAACGACATACATTTTGAAATTAAGATTTAGTTTTCTTTTATTATTTTTTATGTCATTCATCATTATCTATCAAACATTAGATTTTGGAATTTTTGTTGTGACGTTGTTTTGCATTTTAGGTGACGATATAATCTTTCATCTTATGTAGAAGTGAATAACTAGCAGGCAATCGAACAGACCATGTTTTTATAGATTCAAAATCAATACCGGGTTTATATAACATTCATAATGGCGAGATGTCAAAACCAAAGTTCAATAGTTATAGAATTGGGTGTTTTTCTCAAATTGAAGACCAAGTAACTGATAAAATAAAGAACGTAAATTCTTGTACATATATTGTTTGAGTTTTCGCCTTTTTGAGACACATTTTCTTGATAAACATATTCTTTATTAATTTTAATTGTTGTTAAATATAATTTTTTTTAAATAAACTGTTCGCGTATATGGTTAGTTAAAACCTAACAACTAATTTACATACAACTGAATCTTTAAAACTAAACAATACACACAATACTGACTTTTAGTCTTGATGATTTTTGATTGGCTTAACTTTACAAACGCTTCCTTCCTTTAAATCCAATGAGTTAACTGCATAGTACCATCTTCTGTCCTTTGAGTGTCCATTACACTCATTTGGCGTACCAAGCGTCTCATAGATGGTCGACTTGGACGACTACCATCCAAAGGTGTACGTTCATCTACAATAGATTTGGGTCGTTGGCGCCTACCGCTAGTCGATGCATTCATTTCCAGCTCAACATCTGAGGCGGTATTTGAGTGTAAAACATCAAGATTTTCATAAGATGAGGGCTGAGAAGCAGTAGTTTCGGCTGATCGACAATGAAGGCAGGCATTTAAGTTCCAGTCTTTGCCAAATTCTTCGCCTTCTTCGATAGTTTGTGGCAAACGATGGTGCAGAGTTTCAGGTAATCTAAGACCAGTAATACCACCTAGCATGGAAACAAAGCCCATGATAACCAAAGGTAATTTTAGATTTTCTTTGCCCTAGGAAAAGAACACAAATTAAATATGTAACATATGTAAAATTTCATTAAATTTCTCTTACCAAATATGTTACAAATGGTATAACTATAAGACCCAGACCTCCCACATAACTGGATACACCAATGCCTATGCCACGCACCTGGGTAGGATACAATTCACCAGCAAACGGATATATAATTAAAAATGAAGCGGAAAGTAAAGCTTTGGACACTAAATACAAGATTAATGTTTCATCGACAGCATCATCGGGTATCATAACAGTTATAACACAGGCCACTCCTCTGTAAGGAAACAAATTATTTTATTTTTGTTTTTTTTTTTATAAATATTTCAAAAACTTACCCCAATATCATGGATAAACTTAAAGGCCATCTACGACCCCAACAGTCCATTAAATACCAACATACCAAATAACTTGGTATTTCCACTACAGCTGATAGAAAGAAGCTGACATATTGATTGCTGCCCAGTGAAGGTCCATAATAGCTCAAACCCAAATACACGGTTTCATTCGCAAACCAGCTTAATGTTATTAATATGGTTTTCAAACGCATATTTGG
Source organism: Calliphora vicina (assembly GCF_958450345.1). Classification (NCBI taxonomy): domain Eukaryota; kingdom Metazoa; phylum Arthropoda; class Insecta; order Diptera; family Calliphoridae; genus Calliphora; species Calliphora vicina. The sequence continues at coordinate 28,509,916 of NC_088781.1, forward strand.
AGTTCTAAAGAAGAATTTTCAATTAAATCCTTTATTCTTTAACATAGTAAAGTTTCAAACTCAAACTCACCTGCACAAATCAGCTAGACCTGCATTAACAGTTTTCTTTTTCTCTTTTAGTTTATTACGCGATATTTGTGCCTCAAGTTTTATTTTAACTGCTTCCGGAAACTGATTGCCATTCACTCTTGCCATATTTTCCAATATCTTTAAAGCCTCCTCTAGCCGTCCTCGCATTAGCAACCATCTTGGTGATTCTGGCATTACAAATAAGTACAAAAAATATATATAGAAAGGCACGGAGGTGTAATAGGAGAGTTTAACCCAATCCCTTTCTAAATAGGTCACCACGGAAAGTAACATAATGCCCGAAGTGTAGAAGGTGCAAGTCATAACGGTAACAAATGAACGATAACTTTCGCCAACCAGTTCGAGAGCTAAAATAAAATTAGTTATGCAATTTCAATTACCCCCATTAACACGAAGCCTGGTTATGGCCTAACTAATAGTAATACTGTCGGTTAAAAATATTTTTGTATGAAAACTGTCAGTTTAACTATTAGTTAATACATAACTAGACTTCGTGTTACTGGGGGTTATACATATATTATGATGTTAAAAAAATAGAGAAATTCCAGGCTTATTTAAAAAATTTCCAACTCTAAAAGGCATAAAAAGTCTACTCTAATTTAAATCCAAATATTTCGTCTTTCAAAGACCTAACTCAGTTGTCAATTGTTCTCCCACCACTTCCTCTTAATTTGTATTTGGATTCATACGAAAAGAGAACAGTATTCCAAGAGCGGCCTCATTTGACCTGCGGATAACATTTCTAGAACTAAAGGGCCGTTTGAAAGACCTATCTATGGCATTATGTGTGGAATATAACATCGTTCAAGTGAACGCCGCGACGTCGCTGGGTCGTGCGCTTCCGAAATGTCAAATTTTCCATGACTCAGGCGCATAAATCAGGCTGACATGGGTTATGTTAGCTTTGTGTGCCGCTGTGGTTTGTAGCTTATTCGCACAGACCAGCAACTTAATAAACCCCTCAAGTAAAAGTGTAACGGGGTCAAATCACGCGATCTCGGAGACCAGTTCACATCACCTACACGTGGAATGACCATGCTCTCAAATCGCTCGTGCAGAATGTCCAATGTGGCATGAGATGTCCAGCACGTAGCGCAGTCCTGTTGAAACACATGTCTTAGGTGTCCATCCAGTCCAAAATGAATTGGCAATCATCGACCTATAGCGCTCATCGATGCCTGGCCAATATCGTTCTCAAATACCAAACAATCCACACCAAACCTGTCTTTTGCGGAATGAATTGGACGCTCTAAGATCTCTTATGGTTTGGTATCGTCTCAAATTTGCCCTTAACTCGAAATTGTATCTTTGTATAGAATTTAAACATAAATACTTACAAATAATAAATGGTATTTGATAAACAGCTGGTATGGTTAGACCGACTATAACCCGACTACCAGCCCAAGTCCAAAAATCCTTACTCAAAGAAGTGATCAAGCTGCCGATCAGCAAAGTTGCCAAACAGGTAAAATATGAAGTACGCCGTCCAGCACGATCATTTAGCAAGCCAAATAGATAAACACCAATAGGACCGCCAACATTTAAGGCTGCCAAACCAATTGTGGGATAAATATCCCGATCGCAAACTAAATCATACTAAATAAAATGAAATATATTACGCTAATTACATAAATATCCAACAAATCTTTGAAATAGGCAACAGATAAGCTATTTAAAATGAATGAACGAAATCAAAAACTACATGAATATTTAGCTGGCATTACCTAAGATGTTTGTTAATGATTTGTATGATGTTTTGTTAATAAAAACCAGATTCCATACATCTATTACTATGGAAGACCACACTTCCGTGGTGTTAAACTCCCAACCTTGTTTACACTTTTCCACAGGCCAACTGGCATTTGGTTCCAAGTCCTTTATATTGGTATTTTCAAGTATTTCACTCCAATTGACCGCATAGCGAAAACACTTGCTATGCAAACCGGTATCATGTTCCTGTAAACAAAAACAATATCAAAAAAATGTAAACAGTTTGAAATTTGTAAACAAAACTACTGCATATAGTTATCACTTTCTAGTGTATCTTTCTAGTTCATTCACACAATGTCAATGTCAAAATTTACATATGTCAATTTCTAACTATGGCTTCCTTTTTCTTGTAAATTTCCCATGAATCACTTTACCATATCTGGTGGCAAAGCCAAATGTTTTCTTTGTTCCAATGATATATTAAGTAATTCCGGTATTTTACACCAATAATCTTCAGGGGTATCAGCCATAAACAGTTGATTGAAGGCACAAAAGCCACAAGGTATACAAGCAGGCAGGCATATACCAAAAACCAATAGCTTCTGATATTTGCCAAATTCTCCAATTGTTGGCAGTATGTCATCCAGATCAAAAGTTTCCTACAAAACAACCATTATTACTCAATATGTTATATGATTTTCTTAAACCCTTTTAGGCTTACATCTTCCTCATCTTGCACTGGTTTGGCTGCTGGCTTTTTATGCATTGATTCGTCTCCATAATCACTATCATTTTCTAAAGACATTGCAAACTTGAAATTTTTAACTTATTTGTACGAAAATTTAATGAAAACTGGCATTTGTCTTGTACATGGTTGGAAAAAGACAACCAAGGAAGACCAATAACTGCAGAATGACATTTAAGGTCTTGTTTATATTCTGCTGTTTTCTTTTATCCACATTTTGCTGAAAGAAGCAACATGCTTAAAATTGCAATTTCTGTATGGTTATTTTGGTTTATTCCATTGCATTTCGATGTTAAAATGAACAATTGAATACACTATGCAAAAGGAGGGTGCAAGTTATCCAAGTTATAGAAAAAGTAATTTGAGAGTGTTATTAATGTGGGAGTTGAATCCCTACAAGTTATATACATAAATAAACACTGGCATTTTAATAAAGGGTCTTTCACTAAGCGCTTCCTATCTTTAAATTAAAATAAAACAAAGTGTGTGTGAGATATTATCAAAATTGTTTATTCGTTTGAAATGCCTATCGATGCCATTATGTATGGAAATATCCACCGTATTGTGCAAATATCATTTGATCATGGTGAGGTAACGATCTACATTTACAGTAACACGAGCATAATTGTTTAAGAAATTACATTTTTCTTATTAACGAGTTATTTTAGATTTTTTATATAAAAATCGATATTTTGGTGGAAATATGAGTGATCACAGATTATTGCCCTTTTTCCTCTAGGATCTCTTATTAACGATATTTTAGTGATTTTAGATTTTTCATATAAAAATCGATATTTGGTGGGAAATATGAGTGATCACAGAATAGTCGTTTTTCCTCTAGGACCTCTTATTAACGATCTATTAGTGATTTTAGATTTTTCATATAAAAATCGATATTTCGGGGGAAATATGAGTGATCACAGATTATTGCCCTTTTTCCTTTAGGACCTGTTATTAACGATCTATGAGTGATTTTATATTTTTTATATAAAAATCGATATTTGGTGGGAATTATGATTGATCACAGATTATTGCCCTTTTTCCTCTAGGACCTCTTATTAACGATCTATGAGTGATTTTAGATATAAAAACCGATATTTGGTGGGAAATATGAGTGATTACAGATTATTGCCCTTTTTCCTCTAGGACCTCTTATTAACGATCTATGAGTGATTTTATATTTTTCATATAAAAATCGATATTAGGTGGGAAATGTGAGTGATCACAGATTATTGCCATTTTTCCTCTAGGAGCTCTTATTAACGATCTATGAGTGATTTTATATTTTTCATATAAAAATCGATATTTGGTGGGAAATAGAGTGATCACAGATTATTGCCCTTTTTCCTCTAGGACCTCTTATTAACGATCTATGAGTGATTTTAGATTTTTCATATAAAAATCGATATTTAGTGGGAAATATGAGGGATCACATATTATTTCCCTTTTTCCTCTAGGAGCTCTTATTAGCGATCTATGAGTGATTTTAGATTTTTCATATAAAAATCGATATTTCGGGAGGAAATGTGAGTGATCACAGATTATTGCCCTTTTTCCTCTAGGACCTCTTATTAACGATTTATGAGTGATTTTAGATTTTTCATATAAAAAACGATATTTCATGGGAAATATGAGTGATCACCGATTATTGTCTTTTTGCCTTTAGGACCTATTATTAACGATCAATGAGTGATTTTAGATTTTTCATATAAAAATCGATATTTGGTGGGAAATATGAGTGATCACAGAATATTGCCGTTTTTTCTCTAGGACCTCTTATTAACGGTCTATGAGTGATTTTATATTTTTCATATAAAAATCGATATTTAGTGGGAAATATGAGGGATCACAGATTATTTCCCTTTTTCCTCTAGGAGCTCTTATTAGCGATCTATGAGTGAGAAATGTGAATGATCACAGAATATTGTCATTTTTCCTCTAATACCTTTTACTGACGATCTATGAGTGATTTTAGATTTTTCATATAAAAATCGATATTTGGTGGGAATATGAGTGATCACAGAATATCCTCGTTTTTTCCTCTAGGACCTCTTACTAACTAACGATCTATGAGTGATTTTAGATTTTTCATATAAAAATCGATATTTGGTGGGAAATATGAGTGATCACAGATTATTGCCCTTTTTCCTCTAGGACCTCTTATTAACGATTTATGAGTGATTTTAGATTTTTCATATAAAAATCGATATTTGGTGGGAAATATGAGTGATCACAGATTATTGCCCATTTTTCTCTAGGACCTCTTATTAACAATATTTGAGTGATTTTAGATTTTTCATATAAAAATCGATATTTGGTGGGAAATATGAGTAATCACTGATTATTGCCCTTTTTCATCTAGGACCTCTTATTAACGATTTATGAGTGATTTTAGATTTTTCATATAAAAATCGATATTTGGTGGGAAATATGAGTGATCACAGATTATTGCCCATTTTCCTCTAGGACCTCTTATTAACAATCTATGAGTGATTTTAGATTTTTCATATAAAAATCAATATTTGGTGGGAAATATGAGTGATCACAGAATATTGCCGTTTTTTCCTCTAGGACCTCTTATTAACGATCTATAAGCGATTTTAGATTTTTCATTTAAAAATCGATATTTGGTGGGAAATATGAGTGATCACAGATTATTGCCCATTTTCTTCTAGGACCTCTTATTAACGATCTATGAGTGATTTTAGATTTTTCATATAAAAATCGATATTTGGTGGGAAATATGAGTGATCACAGATTATTGACCTTTTTCCTCTAGGACTTCTTATTAACGATCTATGAGTGATTTTAGATTTTTCATATAAAAATCGATATTTGGTGGGAAATATGATTGATCACAGATTATTGCCCTTTTTCCTCTAGGAACTCTTATTAACGATCTATGAGTGATTTTAATTTTTCATATAAAAATCGATATTTGGTGGGAAATATGAGTGATCAAATATTATTGCCGTTTTTCCTCTTATTAACGATCTATGAGTGTTTTTAGATTTTTCATATAAAAATCGATATTTGGTGGGAAAATGAGTGATCACAGAATATTGCCCTTTTTCCTCTAGGACTTCTTATTAACGATCTATGAGTGATTTTAGATTTTTCATATAAAAATCGATATTTGGTGGGAAATATGAGTGATCACAGAATATTGCCGTTTTTCCTCTAGGACCTCTTATTAACGATCTATGAGTGATTTTAGATTTCTCATATAAAAATCGATATTTGAGTGATTTTATATTTTTCATATAAAAATCGATATTTGGTAGGAAATATGAGTGATCACAGAATATTGCCGTTTTTCCTCTATCTAATTAACGATCTATGAGTGATCACAGAATATTGCCGTTTTTCCTCTAGGACCTCTTATTAACGGTCTATCAGTAATTTTATATTTTTCATATAAAAATCGATATTTAGTGGCAAATATGAGTGATCACAGAATATTGTCGTTTTTCCTCTAGGACCTCTTATTAAAGATCTATGATATAAAAATCTATATTTAGTGGGAAGGAAATATGAGTGATCACAGATTATTGCCCATTTTCCTCCAGGACCTCTTATTAACGATCTATGAGTGATTTTATAATTTTCATATAAAAATCGATATTTGGTGGGAAATATGAGTGATCACAGAATATTGTCCTTTTTCCTCTTGGACGTCTTATTTCCGATCTATGAGTGATTTTATATTTTTCATATAAAAATCGATATTTGGTGGGAAATATGAGTGATCACAGAATATTTTCCTCTAGTTTTTCCTCTAGGACCTCTTATTAACGACCTCTTATATAAAAATCGATTAAACGATGTCCGTCGTCTGGCTGGCTGTCCATGTAAACCTTGTAAACATTAAAATATTAAGTATTTACTCAATACTTGAAAAGTATCGACTTTTTACAGCACTATTATTTCTTATATAATATTTTAACTTTGAATCTCGATAGAATCTAATCCGATAGAACTTTTTAGTTTAACGAACAACCCTACAGATATTTTTTTGTGAAAATAAGGTTTGCTGTTTAAGTTTTTTGTTTGTTTTTTTCTTTCAATAATTGTAAAGTGTTAATTTATAATTAAATAAAAATTGTGAATGCCAATTTTTTGTTTAAAATAGTAAAAAAAGTATAAGTGAATGACAAATTCCTAACATTTTTTAATAAATATAAATTTTCATGTTACTCACCTCTCCAATATTTCTAAATTCTACCTCAAAAGGGTTTCAATATAATTTATGTACTCATCCACTAAACTAAAGACAACTATGTAGTAGTATTTCCTTGTTAAGATACGAAATACACAAAGACACATTATATTATTGCTATTACAGCAGCCGTTAACAGCATGACTAAACGTTAAAAGACTCAATAAATGAACGAGTGTAAAGCCTACAGAGTAGACAGTATTTGTTTGCTACATAATTCAATATGTATTTAGTTGCAAACACATGTGTGTTTGCTGTTAGCAGCACCTGGATAACTTTAATTTAAAGAGTAACAGAAATTCAAACACTTGGTTACGTAGTAAGTTGGACTTGTACTTGTATGTTCAAACATACTACTTACTAACATTTAGTTGAGATGTTTTTTTTTTTGTATAACCATTGACTTTGAACCAGCTCTAGAAAAATAAACTGCATGCATGTGTAAAAATTGTATCTTTATTTCTTTAGTTTTAGTTGTTTTGCTGTATGTGCTACAAATAGTATTTTAATGGTGGCAAGGCAAGATCAATAGAAGTGAATTGAAAAAATGAGGGAAGTAGGCGAGAGAAATGTAAATAAAACTAAAAAGGTTTGTTAACTAAATCAGAAAATTTCAGGAAATGTTTTTAAATATATATTAAACTTGTTCGAAATTAAGTATTAAGTTATAATATTTAGTTAGTATTATAAGTAGAGTTTCCAAAAGCAATTATTGTAATACAATTTAAAAAATTTAAAGAAATCTTAAGATATTTTAACTGAGTTGTTTTTAGAGAAATTAGATGAATCATTGAATGAAAAAGTTTGTTTTTCATTTCTAAATTTTGAATTTTTCTACTGAAAATAAATTAAAAGTGGAAACCGATGAATAATTGTCGGTTTCGGTTTTAGGCCTTGAAAAACCGCGGTTTCGGTTAAAACCGAACACGAAACTCTAATTATAAGTATGTCGAATTTCCATTTTCTTGGTCTTCGAAGATCGATAAAAAGCTCTTGGAAGAAGCAAATATGCATAACAACGCTCTAGAAATCTATCTAAATATATACGACACAGGTTTTTGATGAGAAACTCATTTTATTTTTCAACATAGTCTCCTTTGAGTTCTATACACTTTGTTCAACGTTTCTCCAATTTGTTTATCCCTTCTAAAAATAAGATTTGTCGAGGTCATCAAAATAGTAATTGTTGGAGTCAAATCTCTTTTCGCCGAGCCATTTCTTCAGGTTTGGAAATAAGAAATAGTCACTGGGGCTAAATCCCGAGAATAGGGAGTATGAGGGAGCAATTCGTAGCATAATTCATGGATTATTCTCATGGAAACTGCAGATGTGTGCACTCTTTTGTGTACCCGATTGTGAGTAAACGCGGCACGCATCTTGCGGAAAGCTTTCTCATACCCAAGCGATCATTCAAAATTGAAACCACTTAGCCATGTGCGATGCCTATGGCTTCCACAATATCTGGCACTTTCAATCTCCGATCGAGACCTCAACTGGATGTCCAGAACTTTCGGCATCTTCCATGCTTGTACGGCCACAACGAAATTCAGTAATCCACTTGTTTACCATTGAAATTGATGGTACAGAGTTGCCATAGTATTTATCAAGCTTAGCGTTGGTTTGATTGATAGTTTTTTCCGCAAAAAATTCACTTTTTTCCATGTTCTTCTCAATTCACGCAGACAACTGCTGTCAATGGCTGTCAAACACAAACTAAATGATGCAAATTGTTCAAATTTTGACAGATGACTATTGACAGCAGCAGTGTTGCTCTTTCAGTTAAGAGGAGGGAAATTCGAAAAGTAAGGGACTTATTGACCAGCTCTCGTATATAAAAGAGTAACGTTACTAACTGACTTACTGATTAAACATTGCCCAGGGCAAACGCTAAAATATAGAGACATGCAATTTGTACTATAGGTTCCCTTCTTCCTATGTAGATCCAAAAAGAAGGGATTTTTGGAAATTCTATGGTTTGGGGGGGAAAAAATTCGGTAACCGTATATCTTCAAACCTAATAGAGATACAAACAAAATTTAAAATGCATATTTATCTATTGAAAAAATTAGCAGAAATTCGAACATTTTAGTAGATAGAGAAAACGTGTAAAAATTATGTTTTTTTAATTTTTTTAGCACCCAATGTATCATTTATACTAATAACAAGTAAGAAAGTATGGTCGGTCAAGCCTGACCATATAATAAACTACACTAAGTAAAATAGCAAAAGCATTTTTCTTTTAAAATTTCAATAATATAAATTTTTGAGTGATTTTCGGAAGTGGGCCTTATATGGGAGTTGTCTATGTCTATATTACAGTTAACTATGTTGAATTTTGTGTTTATACCAACATTTTTAAGCGATTTATGCACGTTAAAGTGATTTTCGGAAGCGGGTCTATATGGGAGCTATGACTAATTATGGACCGATCGTAACAAAATTTAGTGACATGAATTTTGTATATATAAAACTTATTTGGAGCGCAATTTGTGGAGATACATTTATAAATTAAACATTTATGACCGATAAAGTCCAATTTCGGAAGGACATTTGTATGGGGGCTAGGTGAAATAATGGACCGATTTCAGCCAGTTTCAATAGGCTTCGTCCTTGGGCCGAAAAAATAATATGTACCAAATTTGATCGAAATATCTTCAAAATTGCGACCTGTACTCTGCGCACAAGGTTTACATGGACAGCCAGCCGACCAGCCAGCCAGACGGACGGACATCATTTAATCGACTCAGAAAGTGATTCTAAGTCGATCGGTATACTTCAATACTCCCCACTATGGTGGTGAGGGTATAAAAATATAAATAAATTTTATAGATTTGGTACTTTTTGGAAAGGCAATCCCTAAGGTCTAAAAATTGTATTTACTTTTGGTAATTGTTTCATAAAATACGTTTTTCTATAAATTTTCATAGACAGATAAATATTTTATTATGAGCTGCCACCACGATACTGAAATTTATTTGAATAAAATTTGTAACAAAAAGTACCAACTAGGGGTACAAATGGGAAAATATATTTTATTAAAATTTATTAAGTCAATGTTGTTTAAAGTTTAAACATTGGTACTTCCAGTCATACACAAATTAATTAATAGGTTATTATTTGGAACTCGAGTGTGAAGGTGTAAATTTGTCCAAATCCTGGTAAACCGTTTGGTACTTTTTTAAAACATATTTTTTTTGAGCACATGAACATAGATTTGAGACATAATTGTGTTTAATATTTCAAACTTGACGGGTGTTCAAGAGGGAAAAGTGAAATTGGTACTTTTTTTTTCTAATGGCACTTTTTTTTACTAATTTAAATTATTTAAATGATCGATAAAAAAAAGTTAGCTGACTATGCTTCTAATAGACTATGACTATGCATCTGAGTGAAGTAAGAATCAATAATTGGGGACTTAATGGTATTAAAGTACCAAAAATTTAGAACTAATAGTACTTTTTTTATTTCAATTGTATAATAATAGACCTAGAAACCTGATATTAATCATATATGAAGTGGGAACTCATAACAAGGTACTCTTTAATTGTCAAGCGGTAAATTTCTTCCGGAAAAAACATTTTTTAAAGGGAGTTGTAAGAGTTTTTTTTAGTGGGTGATGAGTTAGCTAATTATATATAGAGAAGATTAACAATAATTTTGATGTACTTATATTATAATTATTTTTCTTCCCATCATTTAAAATCATTACCCAATATTTTATTAGGATTACTTCCCCTCCATCAAACACTTTTTTTTAGCTTTTTCTTCTTTCGCAAAAAACACTTTGTTAGACCAATGGTAAAGACATTTAATTGATTAATTTATGATGCGGCATATACAATAATAATAATAATAGTTATGGTGGCAAACGACGATGACTTTATGCTTTCAGGGCCAAATAAGAAGTGTTGCGAATCGAAATGAAACCAAAACAAAACTCTGAAAATAAAGATAGTAACTAAATGTAGATTTTAGAAAAGAAGAACGTTTGTCTTGTATGTCTAACACCATCGATAATATTGTAAAATATAGAGTATTGAATAATGTTAATATACACTACGTCATGTTAAATTGGCAATGGTCAATTGGCAATTGGATTTGTAATGTAAATTCAAATTATTCATTGTTTCTTTATTATCTTAGATAATTTAGAATTAAATAACTTTAAACAACAATCAGAGCTTCAAATTTATTATTATTTAAGTTTATGCTTAATTCATTAATATCTTAATACAGAATTAACAAAATCTTAATTCTGAATTATTCGTCTGTGCCGAATCTTGTGTACACCCAGAGAGAAAACATATTTGAACATGTTTACCATAATTTTTTTCAATTATTTACATATATACTTGCGGTATCCAAGTATCCAAGTATATAAGTTTAAATAGGTACTTTTAGTTTAAAAAGCTTCTTTTTGTTTAAAAAGGTACTTTTAGTTCAAAAAGGTACTTTTAGTTTAAAAAGGTACTTTTAGTTTAAAAAGGTACTTTTAGTTTAAAAAGGTACTTTTAGTTCAAAAAGTTACTTTTAGTTCAAAAAGGTATTTTTAGTTTAAAAAGGTTCTTTTAGTTTAAATATGTACTTTTAGTTTAAAAAAGATTATTTTAGTTTAAATATGTACTTTTTGTTTAAAAAGATACTTTTAGTTTAAAAAGGTACTTTTAGTTTAAAAAGGTACTTTTAGTTTAAAAAGGTACTTTTAGTTTAAAAAGGTACTTTTAGTTTAAAAAGGTACTTTTAGTTTAAAAAGGTACTTTTAGTTTAAAAAGGTACTTTTAGTTTAAAAATGTACTTTTTGTTTAAAAAGGTACTTTTAGTTAAAAAGGGTACTTTTAGTTTAAAAGGGTACTTTTAGTTTAAAAAGGTACTATTAGTTAAAAAAGGTACTATTAGTTAAAAAAGGTACTTTTAGTTCAGAAAGGTACTTTTAGTTTAAAAATGTACTTTTTGTTTAAAAAGGTACTTTTGTTTAAAAAGGTACTTTTAGTTTAAAAAGGTACTTTTAGTTTAAAAAGGTACTTTTAGTTTAAAAAGGTACTTTTAGTTTAAAAAGGTACTTTTAGTTTAAAAAGGTACTTTTAGTTTAAAAAGGTACTTTTAGTTCAGAAAATTACTTTTAGTTCAGAAAATTACTTTTAGTTCAAGAAGGTACTTTTAGTTCAAAAAGATACTTTTAGTTCAAAAAGGTACTTTTAGTTGAAAAATGTATTTTTAGGTTAAAAGGGTACTTTTATTTAAAAAGGTACTTTCAGTTTAAAAAGGTACTTTTAGTTTAAAAAGGTACTTTCAGTTTAAAAAGATACTTTTAGTTTAAAAATTCTACTTTAAGTTTAAAACGGTACTTTTAGTTTAAAAGGGTACTTTTAGTTAAAATGGTTTAAAAATATACTTTTACTTTATAGACCGAAAATAGTCGAAAATAGAAATTGATACCGTTAAAACCATCCTTAAAACTAAGTATTTATCTTATTATTTTGAATAGAGTACTTCAAATTCGTTACCAAACTCCCAAAACACTTTTACTTGTCTTTTGAATTTTGCATAAATTGTTCTTGTTGTACGTCTGTCGTTTGGTGTCGTTGCGACTATTTTTCTATATAGTTGTCGAACATGACCAGTGGTTAGTTCGGTAGATTGGTATTGAGTGGAATTGAGTGTCATGTTTATGTTGTTGCATTTTAATGGCCAATTACTCACTCACTTTCGGCCACCATGGCAGCATTGTGTGCAGTTATTTTTTTCCCAAAACATTTTCATCTTCTCCTACTGCTGCGAATATGGCCAAACTCGTAAATGTCTAATAGTTTGGTTTTGGAAAATAAATGGCTACTAGTAGATCAATGTGACACCTGATCATTAAAAAACTATAAAATAATAAATGTTCTGAACGCAAAGAATAGAAACAATTGTTGGTTGCTTGCTGGTAACATGTAACAAACAAACAAACAATCCTTAAGTTGAAACAAAACAAACAAAAAAATAAATAAATTAAAAAAAAAAACATTAAAATAATAGTATTTAGATATAGATTTTTTAATATTTTTGCGAATGCTATTGTGTTGTTTTTTTCAGTATTGCGAATACATAAGTATGTTTATTGGACTTACATATGTACAGATTGTGGTGTTTAATCGCTTGAGAATGTCGCGTTACCATTAATTGTAAGTGTGTATGGTTTTTTGTATTTTTTTCTTTAAATAATGAACCCATTTAAGGAACATACAAGGTTAAATCTTTTTATTTAGTTATTTTTATTATCATCTTTTTTTTCTTCTCTCCATTAGCCATTATGTAGCTTGCATAGATTTGTGGTGATTCAATTATAATGGTATGACTAACCCTAAATGTTGGCCCCCATTTTGGTTTTTACTATTTAAAATAGTATTCGAAATTATGCACAGTGGAGTACATGAATATAAAAGATATTCGTAAAAGATATACAGTATAGATTCATACAAAAATCTATCCTTATGAGCAGGGCAACCAAAAATATGCTCTAAAAAAAGTGTTTTATGCGCATAAAATATGCACTTATAAACGAAAAATATGCTCTTAAAATATAAAAAATATGCACTTAAAAATAGTTGGTTACTTTTTGACTTTAACGTTTTATTAAAAAATATATAAGAAGTAAATAAAATACTGAGCTGATTAATTAAAATTGTTTATTATAGGATTAAATTTCGATTGTCCTGTCTTTTGCACTACATGAAAGTTTGATTCAATTAATTTTATTATATTTAGCAATAAATTACTATATGTTTTCTTAAGTTTTAAATGTTCAAACTGAATCTTTTTTTAGATTTCCGTAGAGTTAATTTGTCTCATCTTTTAAACTGCCTTATACTTCAAACTTTGTTTTTGTAAGTAGTGGTATATTTTACTTGCTCAATCCATGTGCCCCATGTTCCGGATGTTTCGGATAAATTTCTCGAAATATTTCTATTCTACAAAAAGCTATAAAAATCACTTTTATATCATTATACCCTACACCACCATAGTGGGGAGGGTATTATGCGTTTGTGCAGATGTTAGTAACGCCCAAAAATATTAGTCACACCCACCTTAAAGTAGAATCACTTTCTGAGTCGATTAAACGATGTCCGCCCGTCCGTCTGGTTGGCTGGCTGGCTGGCTGTTCATGTAAACCTTGTGTGCAGAGTACAGGTCGCAATTTTGAAGATATTTTGATCAATTTTGGTACATATTATTTTTTCGGCCCAAGGACCAAGCCTATTGAAAATGGCTGAAATCGATACATTATTTCATCTAGCCCCCATACAAATGTCCTTCCGAAATTGGACTTTATCGGTCATAAATGTTTAATTTATAAATGTATCTCCACAAATTGCGCTCCAAATAAGTTTTATATATACAAAATTCTTGTCACCAAATTTTGTTACGATCGGTCCATAATTAGTCATAGCTCCCATATAGACCCGCTTCCGAAAATCACTTTAACGTGCATAAATCGCTTAAAAATGTTGGTATACTCACAAAATTCAACATAGTAAACTTTCATAGAGACATAAATCAGACGACCTAATTTCATGGTGATCGGTCCATAATTGGTCATAGCCCCCATATAAGTCCCACTTCCGAAAATCACTCAAAAATATAAATTATTGAAATTTTAAAAGAAAAATGTTTTTGCTCTTTTACTTAGTGTAGGGTATTATATGGTCGGGCTTGAACGACCATACTTTCTTACTTGTTCTAGTTAAAACTGTGACAATTAAAGAAATATTTTTGTTGGAATTTTATGATTGGGACTCAAAATACCATGACATTTCCTATTTTTCTTCCTTTCTCATCCATTGCTTCGTCTATCGATATCCATGTATATTTTAAAATTGTATTAAGAGAACAAACTAATGAAAAGAAAGAAAATATGCAACGAAAATATGCAGTTATGAGTCAAATATGCAAAAATATGCTATAAAACGCAAAATATGCTAAAATATGCAGTAAAGAGTTAAATATGCAAAAATATGCACTAACAAATCGATGCCAAAATTCTTAAAATTGTCTAAAACGGATAAATAATTAACTCATATGTTTATACAACGCACAGCAAAAAATATGATATTGCATATTTTTGGTTGCCCTGCTTATGAGAATTTTAAAAGCTTTTTATCACAAATTTAATAACCAAGGATTATTCAACATGTCACTCAGTATTTTTAAATATAACATAAAAAATCAAACACACAACTAGTTTATGTCCAAATTCATCACGATATTAATTATTTTAAGACAATTATGAATGTTCAAGTCATTTTCTGACTAATGTTGCCCGATTTTCGCCATACTGTACAGTATAATTTCAAAGTACTTAGAACTATTTTGTGCAACATTATATAAGAATTGCCACATAATCAATAACAATCCTGGGTGACATTTACATGGTGAAATTAATGACCGATATTACTCATTTTCAATACCAAACAAACCTTATCAACAGCGAGTATTTGTGGAAAATACTCTTGCTCCTTTTGTTTGGCAATGTCTTATTTTCAACAGACAGACTGATGGACGGACATAGCTAGATCGCCTTAGAATCTTATTTGGACCCATGGATAATGTGGGTCTGCGACAAATATTTTGATGTGTTACTTACTGAATGACAAAAACAATATAGCCCCCATATTTTTTTTTGTTAAGGTAGGTATAAAAATATGCTTTGAAACTTGCGATAGTTTGTATTAGTTATAACCTTTTTCATGAGTGGTAAGGGTATATATG